>NW_027551614.1:5000-22500 GCF_051989575.1 Stigmatopora nigra
TAACCCAAACCATAACCCCAACCCCTAACAATAACCCTAACCTTAACCATAACCCCAACCATAACCATAACCCAAACCATAACCATAACCCAAAACATAACCCCTAACCCCTAACAATAACCCTCAACCAAACCATAACCCCAACCCCTAACAATAACCCTAACCCAAACCATAACCCCAATCATAACCATAACCCAAACCATAACCCCTAATCCCTAACAATAACCCTAACCCAAACCATAACCCCAACCCCTAACAATAACCCTAACCTAAACCATAACCCCTAACAAGAACCCTAACCCAAACCATAATCCCATCCATAGCCATAACCCCAACCATAACCATAACCCAAACCATAACCCCCAACCCCTAACAATAACCCTAACCCAAACCATAACCCAAACCATAACCCAAACAACCATAACCACGTGCTGCCAGAGGACCTCGGCACGCCCGGTGAATACCTTGTTGAAGACAGGCAGGCCTCGGTTCACCTTGTTGGCCAAAGTGGCAAAGGACCTGTGGGGAGGGGGAAGGGGGGGAGATGTCGGTTCCAACTTTCCTGGAAAACAGACGGATAGACGGCCTCCTGGCACGCCTACCGGGAATCGTCCTGGTCTTTAGATTTTTCGTCTGACAACAACTCGTCCCACTCTGGATGACAAAATGGGGAAAAAAGTGCTATATATCACATATAAACCGAAAGCCTTTTAATGACCGACTTTCTGGTAAACGTCCCAGACAAGACCGGCAGGCCGGCCCTCTCGGTTAAAAATGGACTGAACATCTGCCAATTACCGACTCTAATCTTGCCTTGGCTGGCTCCAAAATGGAAAAAAATAACATCGTGTACATTTAAGTTTCAATTACTCACGTTTCACTGTATTCCACCACCCCATCAAACTCTCCGTATCCTGTGAAGAAGAAAGGAAGGAAGGGCGTAAGTGAGACGGGACGGAAAGAGGCGGCGGCTGAGGGAGAGCGAGAGAGAGCGAGAGAGAGAGCGAGAGAGAGCGAGAGAGAGTGAGAAAGAGCAAGAGAGAGCGAGAGAGAGCGAGAGAGAGCGAAAGAGAGTGAGAGAGAGCGAGAGAGAGCGAGAGAGAGCGAGAGAGAGAGCGAGAGAGAGCGAGAGAGAGCGAGAGAGAGCGAGAGAGAGCGAGAGAGAGCGAGAGAGAGCGAGAGAGAGCAAGAGAGCAAGAGAGCAAGAGAGCAAGAGAGCAAACGAGAGAGAGAGAGAGAGCGCGGGAGCAAACAAGAGAGAGAGAGAGCGCGGGAGCAAACGAGAGAGAGAGAGCGCGAGAGCAAACGAGAGAGAGAGAGAGAGCGCGAGAGCAAACGAGCGCGAACGAGAGCGAGCGGGGCGCGAGCGAGCGCAAACGAGCGCGAACGAGAGCGAGCGGGCGCGAGCGAGCGCGAACGGGCCCGCGCGAGAGCGAGCGGGCGCGAGTGCGAACGGGCGGCCGCGAGAGCGAACGGGCGGGTGCGAGAGCGAACGGGCGGGTGCGAGAGCGAACGGGCGGGCGCGAGAGTTATGGTTGAGAGCGAGAACGAGCGCGAGAACGAGCGCGAGAACGAGCGCGAGAACGAGTGCGAGAACGAGCGCGAGAACGAGCGCGAGAACGAGTGCGAGAGAAAGAGAAAAAAAGAGAGAGAAAGAAGAGGAAGAGGAAGAAGAAGAAGAAGAAGAAGAAGAAGAAGAAGAAGAAGAAGAAGAAAAAGAAGAAGAAGAAGAGGAAGAGGAAGAAGAAGTGGAAGAAGAAGAAGAAGAAGAAGAAGAAGAAGAAGAAGAAGAAGAAGAAGAAGAAGAAGAAGAAGAAGAAGAAGAAGAAGAAGAAGAAGAAGAAGAAGAAGAAGAAGAAGAAGAAGAAGAAGAAGAAGAAGAGGAAGAGGAAGAGGAAGAAGAAGAAGAAGAAGAAGAAGAAGAAGAGGAAGAAGAAGAAGAAGAAGAAGAAGAAGAAGAACAAGAAGAAGAGGAAGAAGAACAAAAGGAAGAAGAACAAGAGGAAGAAGAACAAGAGGAAGAAGAACAAGAGAAGAAGAACAAGAGGAAGAAGAACAAGCGGAAGAAGAACAAGAGGAAGAGGAACAAGAAGAAGAGGAACAAGAAGAAGAGGAACAAGAAGAAGAAGAAGAAGAAGAAGAGGAAGAAGAGGGAGGGGAAGAGGGAGGGGAAGAGGGAGGGGAAGAGGAGGGAGAGGGGGGGAAGAGGAGGGAGAGGGGGGGAAGAGGAGGGAGAGGGGGAAGAGGAGGGAGAGGGGGGGAAGAGGAGGGAGAGGGGGGGGGGGGAGAGGAGGGAGAGGGGGGGGGAAGAGGAGGGAGAGGGGGGGGGAAGAGGAGGGAGAGGGGGGGGAAGAGGGGGGAGAGGGGGAGAAGAGGAGGGAGATGGGGGGAAGAGGAGGGAGAGGGGGGGGGAAGAGGAGGGAGAGGGGGAGAAGAGGAGGGAGAGGGGGGGAAGAGGAGGGAGAGGGGGGGAAGAGGAGGGAGAGGGGGGGAAGAGGAGGGAGAGGGGGGGAAGAGGAGGGAGAGGGGGGGAAGAGGAGGGAGAGGGGGGGGGGAAGAGGAGGGAGAGGGGGGGGGAAGAGGAGGGAGAGGGGGGGCAGCGGTCGGGGTGAGGAGAAGACATTGACGTTGTCCGAGATGCTGGCGGAAGCTGATCTGATCCCTCCGGCCGTGGCGATGAGCGAGGCCCCAAAGGTGAAGGGCGTCAGGGCCAGGCCGGCGATGGCCGTCACGCCGGCTACTTTGGCCTTCTGGTGGAAGGTGGCCAGGTGGCCGGCCAGGGCGCGGAGCTTCACCACGTGCTGCCAGAGGACCTCGGCGCGCCAGGTGAATACCTTGTTGAAGACAGGCAGGGCTCGGTTCACCTTGTTGGTCAAAGTGGCAAATGACCTGTGGGGAGGGGGGAGATGACGGTTCCAACTTCCCTGGAAAACAGACGGATAGACGGCCTCCCGGCACGCCTACCGGGAATCGTCCCGGTCTTTAAATTCTTCGTCTGACGACAACTCGTCCCACTCTGGATGACAAAATGGGGGGAAAAAAAGTGCCATCTATCACATATAAACCGAAACCGAAAACCTTTTAATGACTGTGTGTGTGTGGTGGGGGGTGGGGGGTCACCTCTTTTGGGGCGCCACATTACTGGACAATATTGCAGGGTTTTGGGGTCGGAAAAAATAATTGCAGGGTGCACTTTTTCCAAACGGCCACAAGACGGCAGCAAGAGATCATATTACTGGGAAGTAATTTTCAAATCAAAGAGGGTGTGGCTGAGTTTTGGTCGGGAAAATAATTGTATGGTGAACTTTTTCAAAACAGCCACAAGATGGCAGAAAGAGACCATATTAATGGGAAATATTTTTTAAATCAAAAGCGTATGGGAGGCATTTTGGTTTTCAAGACCAATTGCGGGTTATGTCATTAATCTTGCCTACGAATAAACTAGTTTCAGGGTTAGGGTTATAGTCAATTAAAAGTCAGATCAATTAGAAGAAACTTACATAAGACGACATCTTGAGACAATTTGCGTTGGCGCCCAGAAGAACCTGTAAAGTGGTATGGATTGAGAACGTGTTGCTGCAGTACATTTTACTTTGAAAAAAATACAAGGCACAACAATATATATTATCATTTAAAATTGACAATATATAGTGGTAGCTCGACAAGAAAGAGAAAGAGAGAGAGAGAGAGGAGAAGGAGAGGAGGGAGAGAGAGAGAGAGAGAGAGAGAGAGAGGAGATGAAGAGGAGGGAGGGAGAGCGGTGGCGGTAGGGGGAGAAAGAGAGAGAGAGAGAGAGGGTGAGGTGAGAGGAGAGAGAGAGAGGAGAGAGAGAGAGAGAGGAGGAGAGAGAGAGAGCGAGAGAGGAGAGAGCGCGTCGGTCGGGGGAGAGAGAGAGAGAGAGAGAGCCTGATAACCCCTAGACAATAACCCTAACCCAAACCATAACCCAAACCATAACCCAAACCATAACCCAAACCATAACCCAAACCATAACCCAAACCATAACCCAAACCATAACCCAAACCATAACCCAAACCATAACCCAAACCCTAACCCAAACCCTAACCCAAACCATAACCCAAACCATAACCCAAACCATAACCCAAACCATAACCCAAACCATAACCCAAACCATAACCCAAACCATAACCCAAACCATAACCCAAACCATATCCCAAACCATAACCCAAACCATAACCCAAACCATAACCCATACCATAACCCAAACCATAACCCATACCATAACCCAAACCATAACCCTAACCCAAACCATAACCCGAACCCAAACCATAACCCAAACAATAACCCTAACCCAAACCATAACCCTAACCCAAACCATAACCCTAACCCAAACCATAACCAGATTCCAAACCATAAACATAACCCCAACATAAACCATATTCCCAACCATAGCCATAACTCCAACCATATCCCCAACCATAACCATAACCCTAACTGATAACCCCAACCATAACACCAACCATAACCCCAACCATAACCCAAACCCTAAACCATACCCCTAACAATAACCTTAACCCTAACCCAAACCATAACCCCTAACGCCTAACAATATCCCTAACCCAAACCATAACCCCTAACAATAACCCTAACCCAAACCATAATCCCAACCCCTAACAATAACCATAACCCAAACCATAACCCCTAACCCCTAACAATAACCCTAACCCAAACCATAACCCCAACCCCTAACAATAACCCTAACCCAAACCATAACCATAACCATAACCCAAACCATAACCCCTAACCCCTAACAATAACCCTAACCCAAACCATAACCCCAACCCCTAACAATAACCCTAACCTAAACCATAACCCCAACCATAACCATAACCCAAACCATAACCATAACCCAAAACATAACCCCTAACCCCTAACAATAACCATAACCCAAACCATAACCCCCAACCCCTAACAATAACCCTCACCTAAACCATAACCCCAACCATAACCATAACCCCTAACCCCTAACAAGAACCCTAACCCAAACCATAATCCCATCCATAGCCATAACCCCAACCATAACCATAACCCAAACCATAACCCCCAACCCCTAACAATAACCCAAACCATAACCCAAACCATAACCCAAACCATAACCCAAACCATAACCCAAACCATAACCCAAACCATAACCCAAACCATAACCCAAACCATAACCCAAACCATAACCCAAACCATAACCCAAACCATAACCCAAACCATAACCCAAACCATAACCCAAACCATAACCCAAACCATAACCCAAACCATAACCCAAACCATAACCCAAACCATAACCCAAACCATAACCCAAACCATAACCCAAACCATAACCCAAACCATAACCCAAACCATAACCCAAACCATAACCCAAACCATAACCCAAACCATAACCCAAACCATAACCCAAACCATAACCCAAACCATAACCCAAACCATAACCCAAACCATAACCCAAACCATAACCCAAACCATAACCCAAACCATAACCCAAACCATAACCCAAACCATAACCCAAACCATAACCCAAACCATAACCCAAACCATAACCCAAACCATAACCCAAACCATAACCCAAACCATAACCCAAACCATAACCCAAACCATAACCCAAACCCTAACCCAAACCATAACACTAACCCAAACCATAACACTAACCCAAACCATAACCCAAACCATAACCCAAACCATAACCCAAACAATAACCCTAACCCAAACCATAACCCTAACCCAAACCATAACCCCAACCATAACCAGATTCCCAACCATAACCACAACCCCAACCAAAACCAGATTCCCAACCATAGCCATAACTCCAACCATATCCCCAACCATAACCATAACCCTAACCGATAACCCTAACCATAACACCAACCATAACCCCAACCATAACCCCAACCATAACCCAAACCCTAACCCCAACCCCTAACAATAACCCTAACCCTAACCCAAACCATAACCCCTAACAATAACCCTAACCCAAACCATAACCCCAACCCCTAACAATTACCATAACCCAAACCATAACCCCTAACCCCTAAAAATAACCCTATCCCAAACCATAACCCCTAACGCCTAACAATATCCCTAGCCCAAACCATAACCCCTAACAATAACCCTAACCCAAACCATAATCCCAACCCCTAACAATAACCATAACCCAAACCATAACCCCTAACCCCTAACAATAACCCTAACCCAAACCATAACCCCAACCCCTAACAATAACCCTAACCCAAACCATAACCATAACCATAACCCAAACCATAACCCCTAACCCCTAACAATAACCCTAACCCAAACCATAACCCCAACCCCTAACAATAACCCTAACCTAAACCATAACCCCAACCATAACCATAACCCAAACCATAACCATAACCCAAAACATAACCCCTAACCCCTAACAATAACCATAACCCAAACCATAACCCCCAACCCCTAACAATAACCCTCACCTAAACCATAACCCCAACCATAACCATAACCCAAACCATAACCCCTAACCCCTAACAAGAACCCTAACCCAAACCATAATCCCATCCATAGCCATAACCCCAACCATAACCCCTAACCCCTAACCATAACCATAACCCAAACCATAACCCCTAACCATAACCCAAACCATAACCCAAACCATAACCCAAACCATAACCCAAACCATAACCCAAACCATAACCCAAACCATAACCCAAACCATAACCCAAACCATAACCCAAACCATAACCCAAACCATAACCCAAACCATAACCCAAACCATAACCCAAACCATAACCCAAACCATAACCCAAACCATAACCCAAACCATAACCCAAACCATAACCCAAACCATAACCCAAACCATAACCCAAACCATAACCCAAACCATAACCCAAACCATAACCCAAACCATAACCCAAACCATAACCCAAACCATAACCCAAACCATAACCCAAACCATAACCCAAACCATAACCCAAACCATAACCCAAACCATAACCCAAACCATAACCCAAACCATAACCCAAACCATAACCCAAACCATAACCCAAACCATAACCCAAACCATAACCCAAACCATAACCCAAACCATAACCCAAACCATAACCCAAACCATAACCCAAACCATAACCCAAACCATAACCCAAACCATAACCCAAACCATAACCCAAACCATAACCCAAACCATAACCCAAACCATAACCCAAACCATAACCCAAACCATAACCCAAACCATAACCCAAACCATAACCCAAACCATAACCCAAACCATAACCCAAACCATAACCCAAACCATAACCCAAACCATAACCCAAACCATAACCCAAACCATAACCCAAACCATAACCCAAACCATAACCCAAACCATAACCCAAACCATAACCCAAACCATAACCCAAACCATAACCCAAACCATAACCCAAACCATAACCCAAACCATAACCCAAACCATAACCCAAACCATAACCCAAACCATAACCCAAACCATAACCCAAACCATAACCCAAACCATAACCCAAACCATAACCCAAACCATAACCCAAACCATAACCCAAACCATAACCCAAACCATAACCCAAACCATAACCCAAACCATAACCCAAACCATAACCCAAACCATAACCCAAACCATAACCCAAACCATAACCCAAACCATAACCCAAACCATAACCCAAACCATAACCCAAACCATAACCCAAACCATAACCCAAACCATAACCCAAACCATAACCCAAACCATAACCCAAACCATAACCCAAACCATAACCCAAACCATAACCCAAACCATAACCCAAACCATAACCCAAACCATAACCCAAACCATAACCCAAACCATAACCCAAACCATAACCCAAACCATAACCCAAACCATAACCCAAACCATAACCCAAACCATAACCCAAACCATAACCCAAACCATAACCCAAACCATAACCCAAACCATAACCCAAACCATAACCCATACCATAACCCAAACCCTAACCCAAACCATAACCCTAACCATAACCATAACCCGAACCCAAACCATAACCCAAACAATAACCCTTACCCAAACCATAACCCTAACCCAAACCATAACCCTAACCCAAACCATAACCAGATTCCAAACCATAAACATAACCCCAACATAAACCATATTCCCAACCATAGCCATAACTCCAACCATATCCCCAACCATAACCATAACCCTAACTGATAACCCCAACCATAACACCAACCATAACCCAAACCCTAACCCCTAACAATATCCCTAACCCAAACCATAACCCCTAACAATAACCCTAACCCAAACCATAATCCCAACCCCTAACAATAACCATAACCCAAACCATAACCCCTAACCCCTAACAATAACCCTAACCCAAACCATAACCCCAACCCCTAACAATAACCCTAACCCAAACCATAACCATAACCCAAACCATAACCATAACCCAAACCATAACCATAACCCAAACCATAACCCCTAACCTCTAACAATAACCCTAACCCAAACCATAACCCCAACCCCTAACAATAACCCTAACCTTAACCATAACCCCAACCATAACCATAACCCAAACCATAACCATAACCCAAAACATAACCCCTAACCCCTAACAATAACCCTCAACCAAACCATAACCCCAACCCCTAACAATAACCCTAACCCAAACCATAACCCCAATCATAACCATAACCCAAACCATAACCCCTAATCCCTAACAATAACCCTAACCCAAACCATAACCCCAACCCCTAACAATAACCCTAACCTAAACCATAACCCCTAACAAGAACCCTAACCCAAACCATAATCCCATCCATAGCCATAACCCCAACCATAACCATAACCCAAACCATAACCCCCAACCCCTAACAATAACCCTAACCCAAACCATAACCCAAACCATAACCCAAACAACCATAACCACGTGCTGCCAGAGGACCTCGGCACGCCCGGTGAATACCTTGTTGAAGACAGGCAGGCCTCGGTTCACCTTGTTGGCCAAAGTGGCAAAGGACCTGTGGGGAGGGGGAAGGGGGGGAGATGTCGGTTCCAACTTTCCTGGAAAACAGACGGATAGACGGCCTCCTGGCACGCCTACCGGGAATCGTCCTGGTCTTTAGATTTTTCGTCTGACAACAACTCGTCCCACTCTGGATGACAAAATGGGGAAAAAAGTGCTATATATCACATATAAACCGAAAGCCTTTTAATGACCGACTTTCTGGTAAACGTCCCAGACAAGACCGGCAGGCCGGCCCTCTCGGTTAAAAATGGACTGAACATCTGCCAATTACCGACTCTAATCTTGCCTTGGCTGGCTCCAAAATGGAAAAAAATAACATCGTGTACATTTAAGTTTCAATTACTCACGTTTCACTGTATTCCACCACCCCATCAAACTCTCCGTATCCTGTGAAGAAGAAAGGAAGGAAGGGCGTAAGTGAGACGGGACGGAAAGAGGCGGCGGCTGAGGGAGAGCGAGAGAGAGCGAGAGAGAGAGCGAGAGAGAGCGAGAGAGAGTGAGAAAGAGCAAGAGAGAGCGAGAGAGAGCGAGAGAGAGCGAAAGAGAGTGAGAGAGAGCGAGAGAGAGCGAGAGAGAGCGAGAGAGAGAGCGAGAGAGAGCGAGAGAGAGCGAGAGAGAGCGAGAGAGAGCGAGAGAGAGCGAGAGAGAGCGAGAGAGAGCAAGAGAGCAAGAGAGCAAGAGAGCAAGAGAGCAAACGAGAGAGAGAGAGAGAGCGCGGGAGCAAACAAGAGAGAGAGAGAGCGCGGGAGCAAACGAGAGAGAGAGAGCGCGAGAGCAAACGAGAGAGAGAGAGAGAGAGAGCGCGAGAGCAAACGAGCGCGAACGAGAGCGAGCGGGCGCGAGCGAGCGCAAACGAGCGCGAACGAGAGCGAGCGGGCGCGAGCGAGCGCGAACGGGCCCGCGCGAGAGCGAGCGGGCGCGAGTGCGAACGGGCGGCCGCGAGAGCGAACGGGCGGGTGCGAGAGCGAACGGGCGGGTGCGAGAGCGAACGGGCGGGCGCGAGAGTTATGGTTGAGAGCGAGAACGAGCGCGAGAACGAGCGCGAGAACGAGTGCGAGAACGAGCGCGAGAACGAGCGCGAGAACGAGTGCGAGAGAAAGAGAAAAAAAGAGAGAGAAAGAAGAGGAAGAGGAAGAAGAAGAAGAAGAAGAAGAAGAAGAAGAAGAAGAAGAAGAAGAAGAAGAAAAAGAAGAAGAAGAAGAGGAAGAGGAAGAAGAAGTGGAAGAAGAAGAAGAAGAAGAAGAAGAAGAAGAAGAAGAAGAAGAAGAAGAAGAAGAAGAAGAAGAAGAAGAAGAAGAAGAAGAAGAGGAAGAGGAAGAGGAAGAAGAAGAAGAAGAGGAAGAAGAAGAAGAAGAAGAAGAAGAAGAACAAGAAGAAGAGGAAGAAGAACAAGAGGAAGAAGAACAAGAGGAAGAAGAACAAGAGGAAGAAGAACAAGAGGAAGAAGAACAAGAGGAAGAAGAACAAGCGGAAGAAGAACAAGAGGAAGAGGAACAAGAAGAAGAGGAACAAGAAGAAGAGGAACAAGAAGAAGAAGAAGAAGAAGAAGAGGAAGAAGAGGGAGGGGAAGAGGGAGGGGAAGAGGGAGGGGAAGAGGAGGGAGAGGGGGGGAAGAGGAGGGAGAGGGGGAAGAGGAGGGAGAGGGGGGGAAGAGGAGGGAGAGGGGGGGGGGGGAGAGGAGGGAGAGGGGGGGGGAAGAGGAGGGAGAGGGGGGGGAAGAGGAGGGAGAGGGGGAGAAGAGGGGGGAGATGGGGGGAAGAGGAGGGAGAGGGGGGGGGGAAGAGGAGGGAGAGGGGGAGAAGAGGGGGGAGATGGGGGGAAGAGGAGGGAGAGGGGGGGAAGAGGAGGGAGAGGGGGGGAAGAGGAGGGAGAGGGGGGGAAGAGGAGGGAGAGGGGGGGAAGAGGAGGGAGAGGGGGGGGGGAAGAGGAGGGAGAGGGGGGGCAGCGGTCGGGGTGAGGAGAAGACATTGACGTTGTCCGAGATGCTGGCGGAAGCTGATCTGATCCCTCCGGCCGTGGCGATGAGCGAGGCCCCAAAGGTGAAGGGCGTCAGGGCCAGGCCGGCGATGGCCGTCACGCCGGCTACTTTGGCCTTCTGGTGGAAGGTGGCCAGGTGGCCGGCCAGGGCGCGGAGCTTCACCACGTGCTGCCAGAGGACCTCGGCGCGCCAGGTGAATACCTTGTTGAAGACAGGCAGGGCTCGGTTCACCTTGTTGGTCAAAGTGGCAAATGACCTGTGGGGAGGGGGGAGATGACGGTTCCAACTTCCCTGGAAAACAGACGGATAGACGGCCTCCCGGCACGCCTACCGGGAATCGTCCCGGTCTTTAAATTCTTCGTCTGACGACAACTCGTCCCACTCTGGATGACAAAATGGGGGGAAAAAAAGTGCCATCTATCACATATAAACCGAAAACCTTTTAATGACTGTGTGTGTGTGGTGGGGGGTGGGGGGTCACCTCTTTTGGGGCGCCACATTACTGGACAATATTGCAGGGTTTTGGGGTCGGAAAAAAATAATTGCAGGGTGCACTTTTTCCAAACGGCCACAAGACGGCAGCAAGAGATCATATTACTGGGAAGTAATTTTCAAATCAAAGAGGGTGTGGCTGAGTTTTTGGTCGGGAAAATAATTGTATGGTGAACTTTTTCAAAACAGCCACAAGATGGCAGAAAGAGACCATATTAATGGGAAATATTTTTTAAATCAAAGCGTATGGGAGGCATTTTGGTTTTCAAGACCAATTGCGGGTTATGTCATTAATCTTGCCTACGAATAAACTAGTTTCAGGGTTAGGGTTATAGTCAATTAAAAGTCAGATCAATTAGAAGAAACTTACATAAGACGACATCTTGAGACAATTTGCGTTGGCGCCCAGAAGAACCTGTAAAGTGGTATGGATTGAGAACGTGTTGCTGCAGTACATTTTACTTTGAAAAAAATACAAGGCACAACAATATATATTATCATTTAAAATTGACAATATATAGTGGTAGCTCGACAAGAAAGAGAAAGAGAGAGAGAGAGAGGAGAAGGAGAGGAGGGAGAGAGAGAGAGAGAGAGAGAGAGAGAGAGGAGAAGAAGAGGAGGGAGGGAGAGCGGTGGCGGTAGGGGGAGAGAGAGAGAGAGAGAGAGAGAGAGAGAGAAGAGAGAGAGAGAGAGAGAGAGAGAGAGAGAGAGAGAGAGAGAGAGAGAGAGAGAGCGGCGGCGGTCGGGGGGAGAGAGAGAGAGAGAGAGAGCCATAACCCCTAACAATAACCCTAACCCAAACCATAACCCAAACCATAACCCAAACCATAACCCAAACCATAACCCAAACCATAACCCAAACCATAACCCAAACCATAACCCAAACCATAACCCAAACCATAACCCAAACCCTAACCCAAACCCTAACCCAAACCATAACCCAAACCATAACCCAAACCATAACCCAAACCATAACCCAAACCATAACCCAAACCATAACCCAAACCATAACCCAAACCATAACCCAAACCATAACCCAAACCATATCCCAAACCATAACCCAAACCATAACCCAAACCATAACCCATACCATAACCCAAACCATAACCCATACCATAACCCAAACCATAACCCTAACCCAAACCATAACCCGAACCCAAACCATAACCCAAACAATAACCCTAACCCAAACCATAACCCTAACCCAAACCATAACCCTAACCCAAACCATAACCAGATTCCAAACCATAAACATAACCCCAACATAAACCATATTCCCAACCATAGCCATAACTCCAACCATATCCCCAACCATAACCATAACCCTAACTGATAACCCCAACCATAACACCAACCATAACCCCAACCATAACCCAAACCCTAAACCATACCCCTAACAATAACCTTAACCCTAACCCAAACCATAACCCCTAACGCCTAACAATATCCCTAACCCAAACCATAACCCCTAACAATAACCCTAACCCAAACCATAATCCCAACCCCTAACAATAACCATAACCCAAACCATAACCCCTAACCCCTAACAATAACCCTAACCCAAACCATAACCCCAACCCCTAACAATAACCCTAACCCAAACCATAACCATAACCATAACCCAAACCATAACCCCTAACCCCTAACAATAACCCTAACCCAAACCATAACCCCAACCCCTAACAATAACCCTAACCTAAACCATAACCCCAACCATAACCATAACCCAAACCATAACCATAACCCAAAACATAACCCCTAACCCCTAACAATAACCATAACCCAAACCATAACCCCCAACCCCTAACAATAACCCTCACCTAAACCATAACCCCAACCATAACCATAACCCCTAACCCCTAACAAGAACCCTAACCCAAACCATAATCCCATCCATAGCCATAACCCCAACCATAACCATAACCCAAACCATAACCCCCAACCCCTAACAATAACCCAAACCATAACCCAAACCATAACCCAAACCATAACCCAAACCATAACCCAAACCATAACCCAAACCATAACCCAAACCATAACCCAAACCATAACCCAAACCATAACCCAAACCATAACCCAAACCATAACCCAAACCATAACCCAAACCATAACCCAAACCATAACCCAAACCATAACCCAAACCATAACCCAAACCATAACCCAAACCATAACCCAAACCATAACCCAAACCATAACCCAAACCATAACCCAAACCATAACCCAAACCATAACCCAAACCATAACCCAAACCATAACCCAAACCATAACCCAAACCATAACCCAAACCATAACCCAAACCATAACCCAAACCATAACCCAAACCATAACCCAAACCATAACCCAAACCATAACCCAAACCATAACCCAAACCATAACCCAAACCATAACCCAAACCATAACCCAAACCATAACCCAAACCATAACCCAAACCATAACCCAAACCATAACCCAAACCATAACCCAAACCATAACCCAAACCATAACCCAAACCCTAACCCAAACCATAACACTAACCCAAACCATAACACTAACCCAAACCATAACCCAAACCATAACCCAAACCATAACCCAAACAATAACCCTAACCCAAACCATAACCCTAACCCAAACCATAACCCCAACCATAACCAGATTCCCAACCATAACCACAACCCCAACCAAAACCAGATTCCCAACCATAGCCATAACTCCAACCATATCCCCAACCATAACCATAACCCTAACCGATAACCCCAACCATAACACCAACCATAACCCCAACCATAACCCCAACCATAACCCAAACCCTAACCCCAACCCCTAACAATAACCCTAACCCTAACCCAAACCATAACCCCTAACAATAACCCTAACCCAAACCATAACCCCAACCCCTAACAATTACCATAACCCAAACCATAACCCCTAACCCCTAAAAATAACCCTATCCCAAACCATAACCCCTAACGCCTAACAATATCCCTAGCCCAAACCATAACCCCTAACAATAACCCTAACCCAAACCATAATCCCAACCCCTAACAATAACCATAACCCAAACCATAACCCCTAACCCCTAACAATAACCCTAACCCAAACCATAACCCCAACCCCTAACAATAACCCTAACCCAAACCATAACCATAACCATAACCCAAACCATAACCCCTAACCCCTAACAATAACCCTAACCCAAACCATAACCCCAACCCCTAACAATAACCCTAACCTAAACCATAACCCCAACCATAACCATAACCCAAACCATAACCATAACCCAAAACATAACCCCTAACCCCTAACAATAACCATAACCCAAACCATAACCCCCAACCCCTAACAATAACCCTCACCTAAACCATAACCCCAACCATAACCATAACCCAAACCATAACCCCTAACCCCTAACAAGAACCCTAACCCAAACCATAATCCCATCCATAGCCATAACCCCAACCATAACCCCTAACCCCTAACCATAACCATAACCCAAACCATAACCCCTAACCATAACCCAAACCATAACCCAAACCATAACCCAAACCATAACCCAAACCATAACCCAAACCATAACCCAAACCATAACCCAAACCATAACCCAAACCATAACCCAAACCATAACCCAAACCATAACCCAAACCATAACCCAAACCATAACCCAAACCATAACCCAAACCATAACCCAAACCATAACCCAAACCATAACCCAAACCATAACCCAAACCATAACCCAAACCATAACCCAAACCATAACCCAAACCATAACCCAAACCATAACCCAAACCATAACCCAAACCATAACCCAAACCATAACCCAAACCATAACCCAAACCATAACCCAAACCATAACCCAAACCATAACCCAAACCATAACCCAAACCATAACCCAAACCATAACCCAAACCATAACCCAAACCATAACCCAAACCATAACCCAAACCATAACCCAAACCATAACCCAAACCATAACCCAAACCATAACCCAAACCATAACCCAAACCATAACCCAAACCATAACCCAAACCATAACCCAAACCATAACCCAAACCATAACCCAAACCATAACCCAAACCATAACCCAAACCATAACCCAAACCATAACCCAAACCATAACCCAAACCATAACCCAAACCATAACCCAAACCATAACCCAAACCATAACCCAAACCATAACCCAAACCATAACCCAAACCATAACCCAAACCATAACCCAAACCATAACCCAAACCATAACCCAAACCATAACCCAAACCATAACCCAAACCATAACCCAAACCATAACCCAAACCATAACCCAAACCATAACCCAAACCATAACCCAAACCATAACCCAAACCATAACCCAAACCATAACCCAAACCATAACCCAAACCATAACCCAAACCATAACCCAAACCATAACCCAAACCATAACCCAAACCATAACCCAAACCATAACCCAAACCATAACCCAAACCATAACCCAAACCATAACCCAAACCATAACCCAAACCATAACCCAAACCATAACCCAAACCATAACCCAAACCATAACCCAAACCATAACCCAAACCATAACCCAAACCATAACCCAAACCATAACCCAAACCATAACCCAAACCATAACCCAAACCATAACCCAAACCATAACCCAAACCATAACCCAAACCATAACCCAAACCATAACCCAAACCATAACCCAAACCATAACCCAAACCATAACCCAAACCATAACCCAAACCATAACCCAAACCATAACCCAAACCATAACCCAAACCATAACCCAAACCATAACCCAAACCATAACCCAAACCATAACCCAAACCATAACCCATACCATAACCCAAACCCTAACCCAAACCATAACCCTAACCCAAACCATAACCCGAACCCAAACCATAACCCAAACAATAACCCTTACCCAAACCATAACCCTAACCCAAACCATAACCCTAACCCAAACCATAACCAGATTCCAAACCATAAACATAACCCCAACATAAACCATATTCCCAACCATAGCCATAACTCCAACCATATCCCCAACCATAACCATAACCCTAACTGATAACCCCAACCATAACACCAACCATAACCCAAACCCTAACCCCTAACAATATCCCTAACCCAAACCATAACCCCTAACAATAACCCTAACCCAAACCATAATCCCAACCCCTAACAATAACCATAACCCAAACCATAACCCCTAACCCCTAACAATAACCCTAACCCAAACCATAACCCCAACCCCTAACAATAACCCTAACCCAAACCATAACCATAACCCAAACCATAACCATAACCCAAACCATAACCATAACCCAAACCATAACCCCTAACCTCTAACAATAACCCTAACCCAAACCATAACCCCAACCCCTAACAATAACCCTAACCTTAACCATAACCCCAACCATAACCATAACCCAAACCATAACCATAACCCAAAACATAACCCCTAACCCCTAACAATAACCCTCAACCAAACCATAACCCCAACCCCTAACAATAACCCTAACCCAAACCATAACCCCAATCATAACCATAACCCAAACCATAACCCCTAATCCCTAACAATAACCCTAACCCAAACCATAACCCCAACCCCTAACAATAACCCTAACCTAAACCATAACCCCTAACAAGAACCCTAACCCAAACCATAATCCCATCCATAGCCATAACCCCAACCATAACCATAACCCAAACCATAACCCCCAACCCCTAACAATAACCCTAACCCAAACCATAACCCAAACCATAACCCAAACAACCATAACCACGTGCTGCCAGAGGACCTCGGCACGCCCGGTGAATACCTTGTTGAAGACAGGCAGGCCTCGGTTCACCTTGTTGGCCAAAGTGGCAAAGGACCTGTGGGGAGGGGGAAGGGGGGGAGATGTCGGTTCCAACTTTCCTGGAAAACAGACGGATAGACGGCCTCCTGGCACGCCTACCGGGAATCGTCCTGGTCTTTAGATTTTTCGTCTGACAACAACTCGTCCCACTCTGGATGACAAAATGGGGAAAAAAGTGCTATATATCACATATAAACCGAAAGCCTTTTAATGACCGA
>NW_027551614.1:27500-80000 GCF_051989575.1 Stigmatopora nigra
AACCATAACCCAAACCATAACCCAAACCATAACCCAAACCATAACCCATACCATAACCCAAACCCTAACCCAAACCATAACCCTAACCCAAACCATAACCCGAACCCAAACCATAACCCAAACAATAACCCTTACCCAAACCATAACCCTAACCCAAACCATAACCCTAACCCAAACCATAACCAGATTCCAAACCATAACCAGATTCCAAACCATAAACATAACCCCAACATAAACCATATTCCCAACCATAGCCATAACTCCAACCATATCCCCAACCATAACCATAACCCTAACTGATAACCCCAACCATAACACCAACCATAACCCAAACCCTAACCCCTAACAATATCCCTAACCCAAACCATAACCCCTAACAATAACCCTAACCCAAACCATAATCCCAACCCCTAACAATAACCATAACCCAAACCATAACCCCTAACCCCTAACAATAACCCTAACCCAAACCATAACCCCAACCCCTAACAATAACCCTAACCCAAACCATAACCATAACCCAAACCATAACCATAACCCAAACCATAACCATAACCCAAACCATAACCATAACCCAAACCATAACCCCTAACCTCTAACAATAACCCTAACCCAAACCATAACCCCAACCCCTAACAATAACCCTAACCTTAACCATAACCCCAACCATAACCATAACCCAAACCATAACCATAACCCAAAACATAACCCCTAACCCCTAACAATAACCCTCAACCAAACCATAACCCCAACCCCTAACAATAACCCTAACCCAAACCATAACCCCAATCATAACCATAACCCAAACCATAACCCCTAATCCCTAACAATAACCCTAACCCAAACCATAACCCCAACCCCTAACAATAACCCTAACCTAAACCATAACCCCTAACAAGAACCCTAACCCAAACCATAATCCCATCCATAGCCATAACCCCAACCATAACCATAACCCAAACCATAACCCCCAACCCCTAACAATAACCCTAACCCAAACCATAACCCAAACCATAACCCAAACAACCATAACCACGTGCTGCCAGAGGACCTCGGCACGCCCGGTGAATACCTTGTTGAAGACAGGCAGGCCTCGGTTCACCTTGTTGGCCAAAGTGGCAAAGGACCTGTGGGGAGGGGGGAGGGGGGGAGATGTCGGTTCCAACTTTCCTGGAAAACAGACGGATAGACGGCCTCCTGGCACGCCTACCGGGAATCGTCCTGGTCTTTAGATTTTTCGTCTGACAACAACTCGTCCCACTCTGGATGACAAAATGGGGAAAAAAGTGCTATATATCACATATAAACCGAAAGCCTTTTAATGACCGACTTTCTGGTAAACGTCCCAGACAAGACCGGCAGGCCGGCCCTCTCGGTTAAAAATGGACTGAACATCTGCCAATTACCGACTCTAATCTTGCCTTGGCTGGCTCCAAAATGGAAAAAAATAACATCGTGTACATTTAAGTTTCAATTACTCACGTTTCACTGTATTCCACCACCCCATCAAACTGTCCGTATCCTGTGAAGAAGAAAGGAAGGAAGGGCGTAAGTGAGACGGGACGGAAAGAGGCGGCGGCTGAGGGAGAGCGAGAGAGAGCGAGAGAGAGAGCGAGAGAGAGCGAGAGAGAGTGAGAAAGAGCAAGAGAGAGCGAGAGAGAGCGAGAGAGAGCGAAAGAGAGTGAGAGAGAGCGAGAGAGAGCGAGAGAGAGCGAGAGAGAGAGCGAGAGAGAGCGAGAGAGAGCGAGAGAGAGCGAGAGAGAGCGAGAGAGAGCAAGAGAGCAAGAGAGCAAGAGAGCAAGAGAGCAAACGAGAGAGAGAGAGAGAGCGCGGGAGCAAACAAGAGAGAGAGAGAGCGCGGGAGCAAACGAGAGAGAGAGAGCGCGAGAGCAAACGAGAGAGAGAGAGAGAGAGAGCGCGAGAGCAAACGAGCGCGAACGAGAGCGAGCGGGCGCGAGCGAGCGCAAACGAGCGCGAACGAGAGCGAGCGGGCGCGAGCGAGCGCGAACGGGCCCGCGCGAGAGCGAGCGGGCGCGAGTGCGAACGGGCGGCCGCGAGAGCGAACGGGCGGGTGCGAGAGCGAACGGGCGGGCGCGAGAGCGAACGGGCGGGTGCGAGAGCGAACGGGCGGGCGCGAGAGTTATGGTTGAGAGCGAGAACGAGCGCGAGAACGAGCGCGAGAACGAGTGCGAGAACGAGCGCGAGAACGAGCGCGAGAACGAGTGCGAGAGAAAGAGAAAAAAAGAGAGAGAAAGAAGAGGAAGAGGAAGAAGAAGAAGAAGAAGAAGAAGAAGAAGAAGAAGAAGAAGAAGAAGAAGAAGAAGAAGAAGAAGAAGAAGAAGAGGAAGAGGAAGAAGAAGAGGAAGAAGAAGTGGAAGAAGAAGAAGAAGAAGAAGAAGAAGAAGAAGAAGAAGAAGAAGAAGAAGAAGAAGAGGAAGAGGAAGAGGAAGAAGAAGAAGAAGAAGAAGAAGAAGAGGAAGAAGAAGAAGAAGAAGAAGAAGAACAAGAAGAAGAGGAAGAAGAACAAGAGGAAGAAGAACAAGAGGAAGAAGAACAAGAGGAAGAAGAACAAGAGGAAGAAGAACAAGAGGAAGAAGAACAAGCGGAAGAAGAACAAGAGGAAGAGGAACAAGAAGAAGAGGAACAAGAAGAAGAGGAACAAGAAGAAGAAGAAGAAGAAGAAGAGGAAGAAGAGGGAGGGGAAGAGGGAGGGGAAGAGGGAGGGGAAGAGGAGGTAGAGGGGGGGAAGAGGAGGGAGAGGGGGAAGAGGAGGGAGAGGGGGGGAAGAGGAGGGAGAGGGGGGGGGGGGGGAGAGGAGGGAGAGGGGGGGGGGGAAGAGGAGGGAGAGGGGGGGGAAGAGGAGGGAGAGGGGGAGAAGAGGGGGGAGATGGGGGGAAGAGGAGGGAGAGGGGGGGGGGAAGAGGAGGGAGAGGGGGAGAAGAGGGGGGAGATGGGGGGAAGAGGAGGGAGAGGGGGGGAAGAGGAGGGAGAGGGGGGGAAGAGGAGGGAGAGGGGGGGAAGAGGAGGGAGAGGGGGGGAAGAGGAGGGAGAGGGGGGGGGGAAGAGGAGGGAGAGGGGGGGGAAGAGGAGGGAGAGGGGGGGGAAGAGGAGGGAGAGGGGGGGGGGGAAGAGGAGGGAGAGGGGGGGCAGCGGTCGGGGTGAGGAGAAGACATTGACGTTGTCCGAGATGCTGGCGGAAGCTGATCTGATCCCTCCGGCCGTGGCGATGAGCGAGGCCCCAAAGGTGAAGGGCGTCAGGGCCAGGCCGGCGATGGCCGTCACGCCGGCTACTTTGGCCTTCTGGTGGAAGGTGGCCAGGTGGCCGGCCAGGGCGCGGAGCTTCACCACGTGCTGCCAGAGGACCTCGGCGCGCCAGGTGAATACCTTGTTGAAGACAGGCAGGGGGTTCACCTTGTTGGCCAAAGTGGCAAAGGACCTGTGGGGAGGGGGGAGATGACGGTTCCAACTTCCCTGGAAAACAGACGGATAGACGGCCTCCCGGCACGCCTACCGGGAATCGTCCCGGTCTTTAAATTCTTCGTCTGACGACAACTCGTCCCACTCTGGATGACAAAATGGGGGGAAAAAAGTGCCATCTATCACATATAAACCGAAAGCCTTTTAATGACCGACTGTGTGTGTGTGGTGGGGGGTGGGGGGTCACCTCTTTTGGGGCGCCACATTACTGGACAATATTGCAGGGTTTTGGGGTCGGAAAAAAATAATTGCAGGGTGCACTTTTTCCAAACGGCCACAAGACGGCAGCAAGAGATCATATTACTGGGAAGTCATTTTCAAATCAAAGAGGGTGTGGCTGAGTTTTTGGTCGGGAAAATAATTGTATGGTGAACTTTTTCAAAACAGCCACAAGATGGCAGAAAGAGACCATATTAATGGGAAATATTTTTTAAATCAAAGCGTATGGGAGGCATTTTGGTTTTCAAGACCAATTGCGGGTTATGTCATTAATCTTGCCTACAAATAAACTAGTTTCAGGGTTAGGGTTATAGTCAATTAAAAGTCAAATCAATTAGAAGAAACTTACATAAGACGACATCTTGAGACAACTTGCGTTGGCGCCCAGAAGAACCTGTAAAGTGGTATGGATTGAGAACGTGTTGCTGCAGTACTTTTTACTTTGAAAAAAATACAAGGCACAACAATATATATTATCATTTAAAATGACAATATATAGTGGTAGCTCGACAAGAAAGAGAAAGAGAGAGAGAGGAGAAGGAGAGGAGGGAGAGAGAGAGAGAGGAGAAGAAGAGGAGGGAGGGAGAGCGGCGGCGGTAGGGGGGGGAGAGAGAGAGAGAGAGAGAGAGAGAGAGAGAGAGAGAGAGAGAGAGAGAGAGAGAGAGAGAGAGAGAGAGAGAGAGAGAGAGAGAGGCGGCAGTCGGGGGGAGAGAGAGAGAGAGAGAGCCATAACCCCTAACAATAACCCTAACCCAAACCATAACCCAAACCATAACCCAAACCATAACCCAAACCATAACCCAAACCATAACCCAAACCATAACCCAAACCATAACCCAAACCATAACCCAAACCATAACCCAAACCATAACCCAAACCATAACCCAAACCATAACCCAAACCATAACCCAAACCATAACCCAAACCATAACCCAAACCATAACCCAAACCATAACCCAAACCATAACCCAAACCATAACCCAAACCATAACCCAAACCATAACCCAAACCATAACCCAAACCATAACCCAAACCATAACCCAAACCATAACCCAAACCATAACCCAAACCATAACACTAACCCAAACCATAACCCAAACCATAACCCAAACCATAACCCAAACCATAACCCAAACCATAACCCAAACCATAACCCAAACCATAACACTAACCCAAACCATAACCCGAACCCAAACAATAACCCAAACAATAACCCTAACCCAAACCATAACCCTAACCCAAACTATAACCCCAACCATAACCAGATTCCCAACCATAACCATAACCCCAACCAAAACCAGATTCCCAACCATATACATAACACCAACCATAACCCCCAACCATAACCCAAACCCTAACCCCAACCCCTAACAATAACCATAACCCAAACCATAACCCCAACCCCTAACAATAACCCTACCCAACCCAAACCATAACCCAAACCCAAACCATAACCCCTAACCCCTAACCATAACCCTAACCCAAACCATAACCCCAACCCCTAACAATAACCCTAACCTAAACCATAACCCCAACCATAACCATAACCCAAACCATAACCATAACCCAAAACATAACCCCTAACAATAACCCTCAACCAAACCATAACCCCAACCCCTAACAATAACCCTAACCCAAACCATAACCCCAATCATAACCATAACCCAAACCATAACCCCTAATCCCTTACAATAACCCTAACCCAAACCATAACCCCAACGCCTAAATATAACCCTAACCTAAACCATAACCCCAACCATAACCATAACCCAAACCATAACCCCTAACCCCTAACAAGAACCCTAATCCAAACCATAATCCCATCCATAGCCATAACCCCAACCATAACCATAACCCAAACCATAACCATAACCCCCAACCCCTAACAATAACCCTCACCTAAACCATAACCCCAACCATAACCATAACCCAAACCATAACCCCTAACCCCTAACAAGAACCCTAACCCAAACCATAATCCCATCCATAGCCATAACCCCAACCAAAACCAGATTCCCAACCATAGCCATAACTCCAACCATATCCCCAACCATAACCATAACCCTAACCGATAACCCCAACCATAACACCAACCATAACCCCAACCATAACCCAAACCCTAACCCCAACCCCTAACAATAACCCTAACCCTAACCCAAACCATAACCCCTAACCCCTAACAATATCCCTCACCCAAACCATAACCCCTAACAATAACCCTAACCCAAACCATAACCCCAACCGCTAACAATAACCATAACCCAAACCATAACCCCTAACCCCTAAAAATAACCCTATCCCAAACCATAACCCCAACCCCTAACAATAACCCTAACCCAAAACCTAACCCAAACCTAACCCAAACCATACCCATAACCCCAACCATAACCATAACCCAAACCAAAACCCCTAACCCCTAACAATAACCCTAACCCAAACCATAACCCCATCCCCTAACAATAACCCTAACCTAAACCATAACCCCAACCATAACCATAACCATAACCCAAAACATAACCCCCAACCCCTAACAATAACCCTAACCCAAACCATAACACCAATCATAACCATAACCCAAACCATAACCCCTAATCCCTTACAATAACCCTAGCCCAAACCATAACCCCAACCCCTAACAATAACCCTAACCTAAACCATAACCATAACCCAAACCATAACCCAAACCATAACCCAAACCATAACCCAAACCATAACCCAAACCATAACCCAAACCATAACCCAAACCATAACCCAAACCATAACCCAAACCATAACCCAAACCATAACCCAAACCATAACCCAAACCATAACCCAAACCATAACCCAAACCATAACCCAAACCATAACCCAAACCATAACCCAAACCATAACCCAAACCATAACCCAAACCATAACCCAAACCATAACCCAAACCATAACCCAAACCATAACCCAAACCATAACCCAAACCATAACCCAAACCATAACCCAAACCATAACCCAAACCATAACCCAAACCATAACCCAAACCATAACCCAAACCATAACCCAAACCCATAACCCAAACATAACCCAAACCATAACCCAAACCATAACCCAAACCATAACCCAAACCATAACCCAAACCATAACCCAAACCATAACCCAAACCATAACCCAAACCATAACCCAAACCATAACCCAAACCATAACCCAAACCATAACCCAAACCATAACCCAAACCATAACCCAAACCATAACCCAAACCATAACCCAAACCATAACCCTAACCCGAACCCAAACCATAACCCAAACAATAACCCTAACCCAAACCATAACCCTAACACAAACCATAACCCTAACCCAAACCATAACCAGATTCCCAACCATAACCATAACCCCAACCAAAACCATATTCCCAACCATAGCCATAACTCCAACCATATCCCCAACCATAACCATAACCCTAACTGATAACCCCAACCATAACACCAACCATAACCCCAACCATAACCCAAACCCTAACCCCTAACCCCTAACAATATCCCTAACCCAAACCATAACCCCTAACAATAACCCTAACCCAAACCATAATCCCAACCCCTAACAATAACCATAACCCAAACCATAACCCCTAACCCCTAAAAATAACCCTAACCCAAACCATAACCCAAACCCCTAACAATAACCCTAACCCAAACCATAACCATAACCCAAACCATAACCCAAACAATAACCCTAACCCAAACCATAACCCTAACCCAAACCATAACCAGATTCCCAACCATAACCATAACCCCAACCAAAACCATATTCCCAACCATAGCCATAACTCCAACCATATCCCCAACCATAACCCTAACTGATAACCCCAACCATAACACCAACCATAACCCCAATCATAATCCAAACCCTAACCCCTAACAATATCCCTAACCCAAACCATAACCCCTAACAATAACCCTAACCCAAACCATAATCCCAACCCCTAACAATAACCATAACCCAAACCATAACCCCTAACCCCTAACAATAACCCTAACCCAAACCATAACCCAAACCCCTAACAATAACCCTAACCCAAACCATAACCATAACCTAAACCATAACCCCTAACCCCTAACAATAACCCTGACCCAAACCATAACCCCAGCCCCTAACAATAACCCTAACCTAAACCATAACCCCAACCATAACCATAACCCAAACCATAACCATAACCCAAAACATAACCCCATAACCCCTAACAATAACCCTCAACCAAACCATAACCCCAACCCCTAACAATAACCCTAACCCAAACCATAACCCCAAACATAACCATAACCCAAACCATAACCCCTAATCCCTAACAATAACCCTAACCCAAACCATAACCCCAACCCCTAACAATAACCCTAACCTAAACCATAACCCCTAACAAGAACCCTAACCCAAACCATAATCCCATCCATAGCCATAACCCCAACCATAACCATAACCCAAACCATAACCCCCAACCCCTAACAATAACCCTAACCCAAACCATAACCCAAACCATAACCCAAACAACCATAACCACGTGCTGCCAGAGGACCTCGGCACGCCCGGTGAATACCTTGTTGAAGACAGGCAGGCCTCGGTTCACCTTGTTGGCCAAAGTGGCAAATGACCTGTGGGGAGGGGGGAGTGGGGGAGATGTCGGTTCCAACTTTCCTGGAAAACAGACGGATAGACGGCCTCCTGGCACGCCTACCGGGAATCGTCCTGGTCTTTAGATTTTTCGTCTGACAACAACTCGTCCCACTCTGGATGACAAAATGGGGAAAAAAGTGCCATATATCACATATAAACCGAAAGCCTTTTAATGACCGACTTTCTGGTAAACGACCCAGACAAGACCGGCAGGCCGGCCCTCTCGGTTAAAAATGGACTGAACATCTGCCAATTACCGACTCTAATCTTGCCTTGGCTGGCTCCAAAATGGAAAAAAATAACATCTTGTACATTTAAGTTTCAATTACTCACGTTTCACTGTATTCCACCACCCCATCAAACTGTCCGTATTCTGTGAAGAAGAAAGGAAGGAAGGGCGTAAGTGAGACGGGACGGAAAGAGGCGGCGAATGAGGGAGAGTGAAAGAGAGCGAGAGAGAGCGAGAGAGAGTGAGAGAGAGCGAGAGAGGGCGAGAGAGAGCGAGAGAGAGCGAGAGAGAGCGAGAGAGAGCGAGAGAGAGAGAGTGAGAGAGAGCGAGAGAGAGCGAGAGAGAGCGAGAGAGAGCGAGAGAGAGCGACAGAGAGCGAGAGAGAGCGAGAGAGAGCAAGAGAGAGCGAGAGAGAGTGAGAGAGAGCGAGAGAGAGCGAGAGAGAGCGAGAGAGAGTGAGAGAGAGCAAGAGAGCAAGAGAGCAAGAGAGCAAACGAGAGAGAGAGAGAGCGCGGGAGCAAACGAGAGAGAGAGAGCGCGGGAGCAAACGAGAGAGAGAGCGTGGGAGCAAACGAGAGAGAGAGAGCGCGGGAGCAAACGAGAGAGAGAGAGAGCGCGAGAGCAAACGAGAGAGAGACAGAGAGCGCGAGAGCAAACGAGCGCGAACGAGAGCGAGCGAGCGCGAACGGGCGGGCGCGAGAGCGAGCGGGCGCGAGTGCGAACGGGCGGCCGCGAGAGCGAACGGGCGGGTGCGAGAGCGAACGGGCGGGCGCGAGAGCGAACGGGCGGGCGCGAGAGTTATGGTTGAGAGCGAGAACGAGCGCGAGAACGAGCGCGAGAACGAGCGCGAGAACGAGCGCGAGAACGAGCGCGAGAACGAGCGCGAGAACGAGCGCGAGAACGAGCGCGAGAACGAGCGCGAGAACGAGCGCGAGAACGAGCGCGAGAACGAGTGCGAGAGAAAGGGAAAAAAAGAGAGAGAAAGAAGAGGAAGAAGAAGAAGAAGAAGAAGAAGAAGAAGAAGAAGAAGAAGAAGAAGAAGAGGAAGAAGAAGAGGAAGAGGAAGAGGAAGAGGAAGAAGAATAAGAAGAAGAGGAAGAAGAGGAAGAAGAAAAAGAAGAAGAAGAAGAAGAAGAAGAAGAAGAAGAAGAAGAAGAAGAAGAGGAAGAAGAAGAGGAAGAAGAAGAAGAAGAAGAAGAAGAAGAAGAAGAGGAAGAAGAAGAAGAAGAAGAAGAAGAAGAAGAAGAAGAGGAAGAAGAACAAGAGGAAGAAGAACAAGAGGAAGAAGAACAAGAGGAAGAAGAACAAGCGGAAGTAGAACAAGCGGAAGAAGAACAAGAGGAAGAGGAACAAGAAGAAGAGGAACAAGAAGAAGAGGAACAAGAAGAAGAGGAACAAGAAGAAGAAGAAGAGGAAGAAGAGGGAGGGGAAGAGGGAGGGGAAGAGGAGGGAGAGGGGGGGAAGAGGAGGGAGAGGGGGGGAAGAGGAGGGAGAGGGGGGGGGGGGAAGAGGAGGGAGAGGGGGGGGGAAGAGGAGGGAGAGGGGGGGGGAGAGGAGGGAGAGGGGGGGGGAGAGGGGGGGGAAAGGAGGGAGAGGGGGGGAAGAGGCGGGAGAGGGGGAAAAGAGGGGGGAGATGGGGGGAAGAGGAGGGAGAGGGGGGGAAGAGGAGGGAGAGGGGGGGGGGAAGAGGAGGGAGAGGGGGGGGGCAGCGGACGGGGGGAGGAGAAGGGGGGCGGCCGGGGGGAGGAGAAGACATTGACGTTGTCCGAGATGCTGGCAGAAGCTGATCTGATCCCTTCGGCCGTGGCGATGAGCGAGGCCCCAAAGGTGAAGGGCGTCAGGGCCAGGCCGGCGATGGCCGTCACGCCGGCTACTTTGGCCTTCTGGTGGAAGGTGGCCAGGTGGCCGGCCAGGGCGCGGAGCTTCACCACGTGCTGCCAGAGGACCTCGGCGCGCCAGGTGAATACCTTGTTGAAGACAGGCAGGGCTCGGTTCACCTTGTTGGTCAAAGTGGCAAATGACCTGTGGGGAGGGGGGAGATGACGGTTCCAACTTCCCTGGAAAACAGACGGATAGACGGCCTCCCGGCACGCCTACCGGGAATCGTCCCGGTCTTTAAATTCTTCGTCTGACGACAACTCGTCCCACTCTGGATGACAAAATGGGGGGAAAAAAAGTGCCATCTATCACATATAAACCGAAAGCCTTTTAATGACCGACTGTGTGTGTGTGGTGGGGGGTGGGGGGTCACCTCTTTTGGGGCGCCACATTACTGGACAATATTGCAGGGTTTTGGGGTCGGAAAAAAATAATTGCAGGGTGCACTTTTTCCAAACGGCCACAAGTTAGCAGCAAGAGATCATATTACTGGGAAGTAATTTTCAAATCAAAGAGGGTGTGGCTGAGTTTTTGGTCGGGAAAATAATTGTATGGTGAACTTTTTCAAAACAGCCACAAGATGGCAGAAAGAGACCATATTAGTGGGAAATATTTTTTAAATCAAAGCGTATGGGAGGCATTTTGGTTTTCAAGACCAATTGCGGGTTATGTCATTAATCTTGCCTACGAATAAACTAGTTTCAGGGTTAGGGTTATAGTCAATTAAACGTCAAATCAATTAGAAGAAACTTACATAAGACGACATCTTGAGACAACCTGCGTTGGCGCCCAGAAGAACCTGTAAAGTGGTATGGATTGAGAACGTGTTGCTGCAGTACTTTTTATTTTGAAAAAAATACAAGGCACAACAATATATATTATCATTTAAAATTGACAATATATAGTGGTAGCTCGACAAGAAAGAGAAAGAGAGAGAGAGAGAGAAGGAGAGGAGGGAGAGAGAGAGAGAGAGAGAGAGGAGAAGAAGAGGAGGGAGGGAGAGCGGCGGCGGTAGGGGGGGAGAGAGAGAGAGAGAGAGAGAGAGAGAGAGAGAGAGAGAGAGAGAGAGAGAGAGAGAGAGAGAGAGAGAGAGAGAGAGAGAGAGAGAGCGGCGGCGGTCGGGGGGAGAGAGAGAGAGAGAGAGCCATGACCCCTAACAATAACCCTAACCCAAACCATAACCCAAACCATAACCATAACCCAAACCATAACCCAAACCATAACCCCTAACCCCTAACAAGAACCCTAACCAAAACCATAATCCCATCCATAGCCATAACCCCAACCATAACCATAACCCAAACCATAACCCCCAACCCCTAACAATAACCCTCCCCTAAACCATAACCCCAACCATAACCCAAACCATAACCCCTAACCCCTAACAAGAACCCTAACCCAAACCATAACCCAAACAATAACCCTAGCCCAAACCATAACCCTAACCCAAACCATAACCCCAACCATAACCAGATTCCCAACCATAACCATAACCCCAACCAAAACCAGATTCCCAACCATAGCCATAACTCCAACCATATCCCCAACAATAACCATAACCCTAACCAATAACCCCAACCATAACACCAACCATAACCCAAACCCTAACCCCAACCCCTAACAATAACCCTAACCCAAACCATAACCCCTAACCCCTAACAATATCCCTAACCCAAACCATAACCCCTAACAATAACCCTAACCCAAACCATAACCCCAACCCCTAACAATAACCATAACCCCTAACCCAAACCATAACCCCTAACAATAACCCTAACCCAAACCATAACCCCAACCCCTAACAATAACCATAACCCCTAACCCCTAAAAATAACCCTAACCCAAACCATAACCCCAACCCCTAACAATAACCCTAACTCAAAACCTAACCCAAACCATACCCATAACCCCAACCATAACCATAACCCAAACCATAACCCCTAACCCCTAACAATAACCCTAACCCAAACCATAACCCCAACCCCTAACAATAACCCTAACCTAAACCATAACCCCAACCATAACCATAACCCCAACCCCTAACAATAACCCTAACCTAAACCATAACCCCAACCATAACCATAACCATAACCCAAACCATAACCATAACCCAAAACATAACCCCTAACCCCTAAAAATAACCCTCAACCAAACCATAACCCCAACCCCTTAACAATAACCCTAACCCAAACCATAACCCCAATCATAACCATAACCCAAACCATAACCCCTAATCCCTTACAATAACCCTAGCCCAAACCATAACCCCAACCCCTAACAATAACCCTAACCTAAACCATAACCATAACCCAAACCATAACCCCTAACCCCCAACAATAACCCTAACCTAAACCATAACCATAACCCAAACCATAACCCCTAACCCCCAACAAGAACCCTAACCCAAACCATAATCCCATCCATAGCCATAACCCCAACCATAACCATAACCCAAACCATAACCCCCAACCCCTAACAATAACCCTAACCCAAACCATAACCCAAACCATAACCCAAACCATAACCCAAACCATAACCCAAACCAAAACCCAAACCATAACCCAAACCATAACCCAAACCATAACCCAAACCATAACCCAAACCATAACCCAAACCATAACCCAAACCATAACCCAAACCATAACCCAAACCATAACCCAAACCATAACCCAAACCATAACCCAAACCATAACCCAAACCATAACCCAAACCATAACCCAAACCATAACCCAAACCATAACCCAAACCATAACCCAAACCATAACCCAAACCATAACCCAAACCATAACCCAAACCATAACCCAAACCATAACACTAACCCAAACCATAACACAAACAATAACCCAAACCCAAACCATAACCCTAACCCAAACCATAACCCCAACCATAACCAGATTCCCAACCATAACCATAACCCCAACCAAAACCAGATTCCCAACCATAGCCATAACTCCAACCATATCCCCAACCATAACCATAACCATAACCCTAACCAATAACCCCAACCATAACCCCAACCATAACCCCAACCATAACCCAAACCCTAACCCCAACCCCTAACAATAACCCTAACCCAAACCATAACCCCTAACCCCTAACAATATCCCTAACCCAAACCATAACCCCTAACAATAACCCTAACCCAAACCATAACCCCAACCCCTAACAATAACCATAACCCAAACCATAACCCCTAACCCCTAAAAATAACCCTAACCCAAACCATAACCCCAACCCCTAACAATAACCCTAACCCAAAACCTAACCCAAACCATACCCATAACCCCAACCATAACCATAACCCAAACCATAACCCAAACCATAACCCCTAATCCCTTACAATAACCCTAGCCCAAACCATAACCCCAACCCCTAACAATAACCCTAACCTAAACCATAACCATAACCCAAACCATAACCCCTAACCCCCAACAAGAACCCTAACCCAAACCATAATCCCATCCATAGCCATAACCCCAACCATAACCATAACCCAAACCATAACCCCCAACCCCTAACAATAACCCTAACCCAAACCATAACCCAAACCATAACCGAAACCATAACCCAAACCATAACCCAAACCATAACCCAAACCATAACCCAAACCATAACCCAAACCATAACCCAAACCATAACCCAAACCATAACCCAAACCATATCCCAAACCATAACCCAAACCATAACACAAACCATAACCCAAACCATAACCCATACCATAACCCAAACCATAACCCATACCATAACCCAAACCCTAACCCAAACCATAACCCTAACCCAAACCATAACCCGAACCCAAACCATAACCCAAACAATAACCCTAACCCAAACCATAACCCTAACCCAAACCATAACCCTAACCCAAACCATAACCAGATTCCCAACCATAACCATAACCCCAACCAAAACCCTATTCCCAACCATAGCCATAACTCCAACCATATCCCCAACCATAGCCGTAACTCCAACCATATCCCCAACCATAACCATAACTCCAACCATATCCCCAACCATAACCATAACCCTAACTGATAACCCCAACCATAACACCAACCACAACCCCAACCATAACCCAAACCCTAACCCCAACCCCTAACAATAACCCTAACCCTAACCCAAACCATAACCCCTAACAATATCCCTAACCCAAACCATAACCCCTAACAATAACCCTAACCCAAACCATAACCCCTAACAATAACCCTAACCCAAACCATAATCCCAACCTCTAACAATAACCATAACCCAAACCATAACCCCTAACCCCTAACAATAACCCTAACCCAAACCATATCCCCAACCCCTAACAATAACCCTAACCCAAAACCTAACCCAAACCATAACCATAACCCCAACCATAACCCCAACCATAACCTCAACCCAAACCATAACCCCTAACCCCTAACAATAACCCTAACCCAAACCATAACCCCAACCCCTAACAATAACCCTAACCCAAAACCTAACCCAAACCATAACCATAACCCCAACCATAACCCCAACCATAACCTCAACCCAAACCATAACCCCTAACCCCTAACAATAACCCTAACCCTAACCCAAACCATAACCCCAACCCCTAACAATAACCCTAACCTAAACCATAACCCCAACCATAACCATAACCCAAACCATAACCATAACCCAAACCATAACCATAACCCAAAACATAACCCCTAACCCCTAACAATAATCCTCAACCAAACCATAACCCCAACCCCTAACAATAACCCTAACCCAAACCATAACCCCAATCATAACCATAACCCAAACCATAACCCCTAATCCCTTACAATAACCCTAACCCAAACCATAACCCCAACGCCTAACAATAACCCTAACCTAAACCATAACCCCAACCATAACCATAACCCAAACCATAACCCCTAACCCCTAACAAGAACCCTAACCCAAACCATAATCCCATCCATAGCCATAACCCCAACCATAACCATAACCCAAATCATAACCCCCAACCCCTAACAATAACCCTCACCTAAACCATAACCCCAAACATAACCATAACCCCTAACCCCTAACCAGAACCCTAACCCAAACCATAATCCCATCTATAGCCATAACCCAAATCATAATCCCATCCATAGCCATAACCCCAACCATAACAATAACCCAAACCATAACCCCCAACCCCTAACAATAACCCAAACCATAACCCAAACCATAACCCAAACCATAACCCAAACCATAACCCAAACCATAACCCAAACCATAACCCAAACCATAACCCAAACCATAACCCAAACCATAACCCAAACCATAACCCAAACCATAACCCAAACCACAACCCAAACCATAACCCAAACCATAACCCAAACCATAACCCAAACCATAACCCAAACCATAACCCAAACCATAACCCAAACCATAACCCAAACCATAACCCAAACCATAACCCAAACCATAACCCAAACCATAACCCAAACCATAACCCAAACCATAACCCAAACCATAACCCAAACCATAACCCAAACCATAACCCAAACCATAACCCAAAACCTAACCCAAACCATAACACTAACCCAAACCATAACCCGAACCCAAACCATAACCCAAACACTAACCCTAACCCAAACCATAACCCTAACCCAAACCATAACCCCAACCATAACCAGATTCCCAATCATAACCATAACCCGAACCAAAATCAGATTCCCAACCATAGCCATAACTCCAACCATATCCCCAACCATAACCATAACCCTAACCGATAATCCCCAACCATAACACCAACCATAACCCCAACCATAACCCCAACCATAACCCAAACCCTAACCCCAACCCCTAACAATAACCCTAACCCAAACCATAACCCCTAACCCCTAACAATATCCCTAACCCAAACCATAACCCCTAACCCCTAACAATATCCCTAACCCAAACCATAACCCCTAACAATAACCCTAACCCAAACCATAACCCCAACCCCTAACAATAACCATAACCCTAACCATAACCCCTAACCCCTAAAAATAACCCTAACCCAAACCACAACCCCAACCCCTAACAATAACCCTAACCCAAAACCTAACCCAAACCATACCCATAACCCCAACCATAACCATTACCCCTAACCCCTAACCCCTAACAATAACCCTAACCCAAACCATAACCCCAACCCCTAACAATAACCCTAACCTAAACCATAACCCCAACCATAACCATAACCCCAACCCCTAACAATAACCCTAACCTAAACCATAACCCAACCATAACCATAACCCAAACCATAACCATAACCCAAAACATAACCCCTAACCCCTAACAATAACCCTCAACCAAACCATAACCCCAACCCCTTAACAATAACCCTAACCCAAACCATAACCACAATCATAACCATAACCCAAACCATAACCCCTAATCCCTTACAATAACCCTAGCCCAAACCATAGCCCCAACCCCTAACAATAACCCTAACCTAAACCATAACCATAACCCAAACCATAACCCCTAACAAGAACCCTAAACCAAACCATAATCCCATCCATAGCCATAACCCCAACCCCTAACAATAACCCTAACCCAAACCATAACCCAAACCATAACCCAAACCATAACCCAAACCATAACCCAAACCATAACCCAAACCATAACCCAAACCATAACCCAAACCATAACCCAAACCATAACCCAAACCATAACCCAAACCATAACCCAAACCATAACCCAAACCATAACCCAAACCATAACCCAAACCATAACCCAAACCATAACCCAAACCCTAACCCAAACCATAACACTAACCCAAACCATAACCCGAACCCAAACCATAACCCAAACAATAACCCTAACCCAAACCATAACCCTAACCCAAACCATAACCCCAACCATAACCAGATTCCCAATCATAACCATAACCCGAACCAAAATCAGATTCCCAACCATAGCCATAACTCAAACCATATCCCCAACCATAACCATAACCCTAACCGATAATCCCCAACCATAACACCAACCATAACCCCAACCATAACCCCAACCATAACCCAAACCCTAACCCCAACCCCTAACAATAACCCTAACCCAAACCATAACCCCTAACCCCTAACAATATCCCTAACCCAAACCATAACCCCTAACCCCTAACAATTTCCCTAACCCAAACCATAACCCCTAACAATAACCCTAACCCAAACCATAACCCCAACCCCTAACAATAACCATAACCCTAACCATAACCCCTAACCCCTAAAAATAACCCTAACCCAAACCACAACCCCAACCCCTAACAATAACCCTAACCCAAAACCTAACCCAAACCTAACCCAAACCATACCCATAACCCCAACCATAACCATTACCCCTAACCCCTAACCCCTAACAATAACCCTAACCCAAACCATAACCCCAACCCCTAACAATAACCCTAACCTAAACCATAACCCCAACCATAACCATAACCCCAACCCCTAACAATAACCCTAACCTAAACCATAACCCCAACCATAACCATAACCCAAACCATAACCATAACCCAAAACATAACCCCTAACCCCTAACAATAACCCTCAACCAAACCATAACCCCAACCCCTTAACAATAACCCTAACCCAAACCATAACCACAATCATAACCATAACCCAAACCATAACCCCTAATCCCTTACAATAACCCTAGCCCAAACCATAGCCCCAACCCCTAACAATAACCCTAACCTAAACCATAACCATAACCCAAATCATAACCCCTAACCCCTAACAAGAACCCTAAACCAAACCATAATCCCATCCATAGCCATAACCCCAACCCCTAACAATAACCCTAACCCAAACCATAACCCAAACCATAACCCAAACCATAACCCAAACCATAACCCAAACCATAACCCAAACCATAACCCAAACCATAACCCAAACCATAACCCAAACCATAACCCAAACCATAACCCAAACCATAACCCAAACCATAACCCAAACCATAACCCAAACCATAACCCAAACCATAACCCAAACCATAACCCAAACCATAACCCAAACCATAACCCAAACCATAACCCAAACCATAACCCAAACCATAACCCAAACCATAACCCAAACCATAACCCAAACCATAACCCAAACCATAACCCAAACCATAACCCAAACCATAACCCAAACCATAACCCAAACCATAACCCAAACCATAACCCAAACCATAACCCAAACCATAACCCAAACCATAACCCAAACCATAACCCAAACCATAACCCAAACCATAACCCAAACCATAACCCAAACCATAACCCAAACCATAACCCAAACCATAACCCAAACCATAACCCAAACCATAACCCAAACCATAACCCAAACCCTAACCCAAACCATAACACTAACCCAAACCATAACCCAAACCCAAACCATAACCCTAACCCAAACCATAACCCCAACCATAACCAGATTCCCAACCATAACCATAACCCCAACCAAAACCAGATTCCCAACCATAGCCATAACTCCAACCATATCCCCAACCATAACCATAACCCTAACCGATAACCCCAACCATAACACCAACCATAACCCCAACCATAACCCCAACCATAACCCAAACCCTAACCCCAACCCCTAACAATAACCCTAACCCAAACCATAACCCCTAACCCCTAACAATATCCCTAACCCAAACCATAACCCCTAACAATAACCCTAACCCAAACCATAACCCCAACCCCTAACAATAACCATAACCCAAACCATAACCCCTAACCCCTAAAAATAACCCTAACCCAAACCATAACCCCAACCCCTAACAATAACCCTAACCCAAAACCTAACCCAAACCATACCCATAACCCCAAGCATAACCATAACCCAAACCATAACCCCTAACCCCTAACCCCTAACCCCTAACAATAACCCTAACCCAAACCATAACCCCAACCCCTAACAATAACCCTAACCTAAACCATAACCCCAACCATAACCATAACCCCAACCCCTAACAATAACCCTAACCTAAACCATAACCCCAACCATAACCATAACCCAAACCATAACCATAACCATAACCCAAAACATAACTCCTAACCCCTAACAATAACCCTCAACCAAACCATAACCCCAACCCCTTAACAATAACCCTAACCCAAACCAACCCCTAACCCTAACCCTAACCCTAACCCTAACCCTAACCCTAACCCTAACCCTAACCCTAACCCTAACCCTAACCCTAACCCTAACCCCTAACCCTAACCCTAACCCTAACCCTAACCCTAACCCTAACCCCAACCATAACCCAAACCCTAACCCCAACCCCTAACAATAACCCTAACCCAAACCATAACCCCTAACCCCTAACAATATCCCTAACCCCAACCCCTAACAATAACCCTAACCCAAACCATAACCCCTAACCCCTAACAATATCCCTAACCCAAACCATAACCCCTAACCCCTAACAATATCCCTAACCCAAACCATAACCCCTAACAATAACCATAACCCTAACCATAACCCCTAACCCCTAAAAATAACCCTAACCCAAACCATAACCCCAACCCCTATCAATAACCCTAACCCAAAACCTAACCCAAACCATACCCATAACCCCAACCATAACCATTACCCCTAACCCCTAACCCCTAACAATAACCCTAACCCAAACCATAACCCCAACCCCTAACAATAACCATAACCCAAACCATAACCCCTAACCCCTAAAAATAACCCTAACCCAAACCATAACCCCAACCCCTAACAATAACCCTAACCCAAAACCTAACCCAAACCAAACCCATAACCCCAACCATAACCATAACCCAAACCATAACCCCTAACCCCTAACCCCTAACCCCTAACAATAACCCTAACCCAAACCATAACCCCAACCCCTAACAATAACCCTAACCTAAACCATAACCCCAACCATAACCATAACCCCAACCCCTAACAATAACCCTAACCTAAACCATAACCCCAACCATAACCATAACCCAAACCATAACCATAACCCAAAACATAACCCCTAACCCCTAACAATAACCCTCAACCAAACCATAACCCCTAACCCCCAACAAGAACCCTAACCCAAACCATAATCCCATCCATAGCCATAACCCCAACCATAACCATAACCCAAACCATAACCCCCAACCCCTAAAAATAACCCTAACCCAAACCATAACCCAAACCATAACCCAAACCATAACCCAAACCATAACCCAAACCATAACCCAAACCATAACCCAAACCATAACCCAAACCATAACCCAAACCATAACCCAAACCATAACCCAAACCATAACCCAAACCATATCCCAAACCATAACCCAAACCATAACCCAAACCATAACCCAAACCATAACCCAAACCATAACCCATACCATAACCCAAACCATAACCCATACCATAACCCAAACCCTAACCCAAACCATAACCCTAACCCAAACCATAACCCGAACCCAAACCATAACCCAAACAATAACCCTAACCCAAACCATAACCCTAACCCAAACCATAACCCTAACCCAAACCATAACCAGATTCCCAACCATAACCATAACCCCAACCAAAACCCTGTTCCCAACCATAGCCATAACTCCAACCATATCCCCAACCATAGCCATAACTCCAACCATATCCCCAACCATAACCATAACCCTAACTGATAACCCCAACCATAACACCAACCATAACCCAAACACTAACCCCAACCCCTAACAATAACCTTAACCCTAACCCAAACCATAACCCCTAAACCCTAACAATATCCCTAACCCAAACCATAACCCCTAACAATAACCCTAACCCAAACCATAATCCCAACCCCTAACAATAACCATAACCCAAACCATAACCCCTAACCCCTAACAATAACCCTAACCCAAACCATAACCCCAACCTCTAACAATAACCCTAACCCAAACCATAACCCAAACCATAACCCAAACCATAACCCAAACCATAACCCAAACCATAACCCAAACCATAACCCAAACCATAACCCAAACCATAACCCAAACCATAACCCAAACCATAACCCAAACCATAACCCAAACCATAACCCAAACCCTAACCCAAACCATAACACCAACCATAACCCCAACCATAACCCAAACCCTAACCCCAACCCCTAACAATAACCCTAACCCTAACCCAAACCATAACCCCTAACCCCTAACAATATCCCTCACGCAAACCATAACCCCTAACCCCTAACAATATCCCTCACCCAAACCATAACCCCTAACAATAACCCTAACCCAAACCATATTCCCAACCCCTAACAATATCCATAACCCAAACCATAACCCCTAACCCCTAAAAATAACCCTATCCCAAACCCTAAACCCAACCCCTAACAATAACCCTAACCCAAAACCTAACCCAAACCATACCCATAACCCCAACCATAACCCCAACCATAACCCCAACCATAACCATAACCCAAACCATAACCCAAACCATAACCCCTAACCCCTAACAATAACCCTAACCCAAACCATAATCCCATCCATAGCCATAACCCCAACCATAACCATAACCCAAACCATAACCCCCAACCCCTAACAATAACCCAAACCATAACCCAAACCATAACCAAAACCATAACCCAAACCATAACCCAAACCCTAACCCTAACCCTAACCCTAACCCTAATCCTAACCCTAACCCTAACCCTAACCCTAACCATAACCCTAACCCTAACCCCAACCCCTAACAATAACCCTAACCCAAACCCTAACCCTAACCCTAACCCTAAACCCAACCCCTAACAATAACCCTAACCCAAACCATAACCAAAACCATAACCCAAACCATAACCCAAACCATAACCCAAACCATAACCCAAACCATAACCCAAACCATAACCCAAACCATAACCCAAACCATAACCCAAACCATAACCCAAACCATAACCCAAACCATAACCCAAACCATAACCCAAACCATAACCCAAACCATAACCCAAACCATAACCCAAACCATAACCCAAACCATAACCCAAACCATAACCCAAACCATAACCCAAACCATAACCCAAACCATAACCCAAACCATAACCCAAACCATAACCCAAACCATAACCCAAACCATAACCCAAACCATAACCCAAACCATAACCCAAACCATAACCCAAACCATAACCCAAACCCTAACCCAAACCATAACACTAACCCAAACCATAACCCAAACAATAACCCTAACCCAAACCATAACCCCAACCATAACCAGATTCCCAATCATAACCATAACCCGAACCAAAACCAGATTCCCAACCATAGCCATAACTCCAACCATATCCCCAACCATAACCATAACCCTAACCGATAATCCCCAACCATAACACCAACCATAACCCCAACCATAACCCCAACCATAACCCAAACCCTAACCCCAACCCCTAACAATAACCCTAACCCAAACCATAACCCCTAACCCCTAACAATATCCCTAACCCCAACCCCTAACAATAACCCTAACCCAAACCATAACCCCTAACCCCTAACAATATCCCTAACCCAAACCATAACCCCTAACCCCTAACAATATCCCTAACCCAAACCATAACCCCTAACAATAACCATAACCCTAACCATAACCCCTAACCCCTAAAAATAACCCTAACCCAAACCATAACCCCAACCCCTATCAATAACCCTAACCCAAAACCTAACCCAAACCATACCCATAACCCCAACCATAACCATTACCCCTAACCCCTAACCCCTAACAATAACCCTAACCCAAACCATAACCCCAACCCCTAACAATAACCCTAACCTAAACCATAACCCCAACCATAACCATAACCCCAACCCCTAACAATAACCCTAACCTAAACCATAACCCCAACCATAACCATAACCCAAACCATAACCATAACCCAAAACATAACCCCTAACCCCTAACAATAACCGTCAACCAAACCATAACCCCAACCCCTTAACAATAACCCTAACCCAAACCATAACCCCAATCATAACCATAACCCAAACCATAACCCCTAATCCCTTACAATAACCCTAGCCCAAACCATAGCCCCAACCCCTAACAATAACCCTAACCTAAACCATAACCATAACCCAAACCATAACCCCTAACCCCTAACAAGAACCCTAAACCAAACCATAATCCCATCCATAGCCATAACCCCAACCCCTAACAATAACCCTAACCCAAACCATAACCCAAACCATAATCCAAACCATAACCCAAACCATAACCCAAACCATAACCCAAACCATAACCCAAACCATAACCCAAACCATAACCCAAACCATAACCCAAACCATAACCCAAACCATAACCCAAACCATAACCCAAACCATAACCCAAACCATAACCCAAACCATAACCCAAACCATAACCCAAACCATAACCCAAACCATAACCCAAACCATAACCCAAACCATAACCCAAACCATAACCCAAACCATAACCCAAACCATAACCCAAACCATAACCCAAACCATAACCCAAACCATAACCCAAACCCTAACCCAAACCCTAACCCAAACCATAACACTAACCCAAACCATAACCCAAACAATAACCCAAACCATAACCCTAACCCAAACCATAACCCCAACCATAACCAGATTCCCAACCATAACCATAACCCCAACCAAAACCAGATTCCCAACCATAGCCATAACTCCAACCATATCCCCAACCATAACCATAACCCTAACCGATAACACCAACCATAACCCCAACCATAACCCCAACCATAACCCAAACCCTAACCCCAACCCCTAACAATAACCCTAACCCAAACCATAACCCCTAACCCCTAACAATATCCCTAACCCAAACCATAACCCCTAACAATAACCCTAACCCAAACCATAACCCCAACCCCTAACAATAACCATAACCCAAACCATAACCCCTAACCCCTAAAAATAACCCTAACCCAAACCATAACCCCAACCCCTAACAATAACCCTAACCCAAAACCTAACCCAAACCATACCCATAACCCCAACCATAACCATAACCCAAACCATAACCCCTAACCCCTAACCCCTAACAATAACCCTAACCCAAACCATAACCCCAACCCCTAACAATAACCCTAACCTAAACCATAACCCCAACCATAACCATAACCCCAACCCCTAACAATAACCCTAACCTAAACCATAACCCCAACCATAACCATAACCCAAACCATAACCATAACCCAAAACATAACCCCTAACCCCTAACAATAACCCTCAACCAAACCATAACCCCAACCCCTTAACAATAACCCTAACCCAAACCATAACCCCAATCATAACCATAACCCAAACCATAACCCATAATCCCTTACAATAACCCTAGCCCAAACCATAACCCCAACCCCTAACAATAACCCTAACCTAAACCATAACCATAACCCAAACCATAACCCCTAACCCCCAACAAGAACCCTAACCCAAACCATAATCCCATCCATAGCCATAACCCCAACCATAACCATAACCCAAACCATAACCCCCAACCCCTAATAATAACCCTAACCCAAACCATAACCCAAACCATAACCCAAACCATAACCCAAACCATAACCCAAACCATAACCCAAACCATAACCCAAACCATAACCCAAACCATATCCCAAACCATAACCCAAACCATAACCCAAATCATAACCCAAACCATAACCCAAACCATAACCCATACCATAAACCCAAACCATAACCCATACCATAACCCAAACCCTAACCCAAACCATAACCCTAACCCAAACCATAACCCGAACCCAAACCATAACCCAAACAATAACCCTAACCCAAACCATAACCCTAACCCAAACCATAACCCTAACCCAAACCATAACCAGATTCCCAACCATAACCATAACCCCAAACAAAACCCTATTCCCAACCATAGCCATAACTCCAACCATATCCCCAACCATAGCCATAACTCCAACCATATCCCCAACCATAGCCATAACTCCAACCATATCCCCAACCATAACCATAACCCTAACTGATAACCCCAACCATAACACCAACCATAACCCAAACACTAACCCCAACCCCTAACAATAACCTTAACCCTAACCCAAACCATAACCCCTAAACCCTAACAATATCCCTAACCCAAACCATAACCCCTAAACCCTAACAATATCCCTAACCCAAACCATAACCCCTAACAATAACCCTAACCCAAACCATAATCCCAACCCCTAACAATAACCATAACCCAAACCATAACCCCTAACCCCTAACAATAACCCTAACCCAAACCATAACCCCAACCTCTAACAATAACCCTAACCCAAACCATAACCCAAACCATAACCCAAACCATAACCCAAACCATAACCCAAACCATAACCCAAACCCTAACCCAAACCATAACACCAACCATAACCCCAACCATAACCCCAACCATAACCCAAACCCTAACCCCAACCCCTAACAATAACCCTAACCCTAACCCAAACCATAACCCCTAACCCCTAACAATATCCCTCACGCAAACCATAACCCCTAACCCCTAACAATATCCCTCACCCAAACCATAACCCCTAACAATAACCCTAACCCAAACCATATTCCCAACCCCTAACAATATCCATAACCCAAACCATAACCCCTAACCCCTAAAAATAACCCTATCCCAAACTATAACCCCAACCCCTAACAATAACCCTAACCCAAAACCTAACCCAAACCATACCCATAACCCCAACCATAACCCCAACCATAACCATAACCCAAACCATAACCCCTAACCCCTAACAATAACCCTAACCCAAACCATAACCCCTAACCCCTAACAATAACCCTAACCCAAACCATAATGCCATCCATAGCCATAACCCCAACCATAACCATAACCCAAACCATAACCCAAACCATAACCCAAACCATAACCCAAACCCTAACCCTAACCCTAACCCTAACCCTAACCCTAACCCTAACCCTAACCCTAATCCTAATCCTAACCCTAACCCTAACCCTAACCCTAACCCCAACCCCTAACAATAACCCTAACCCAAACCCTAACCCTAACCCTAACCCTAACCCCAACCCCTATAACCATAACCATAACCCAAACCATAACCCAAACCATAACCCAAACCATAACCCAAACCATAACCCAAACCATAACCCAAACCATAACCCAAACCATAACCCAAACCATAACCCAAACCATAACCCAAACCATAACCCAAACCATAACCCAAACCATAACCCAAACCATAACCCAAACCATAACCCAAACCATAACCCAAACCATAACCCAAACCATAACCCAAACCATAACCCAAACCATAACCCAAACCATAACCCAAACCATAACCCAAACCATAACCCAAACCATAACCCAAACCATAACCCAAACCATAACCCAAACCATAACCCAAACCATAACCCAAACCATAACCCAAACCATAACCCAAACCATAACCCAAACCATAACCCAAACCATAACCCAAACCATAACCCAAACCATAACCCAAACCATAACCCAAACCATAACCCAAACCATAACCCAAACCATAACCCAAACCATAACCCAAACCATAACCCAAACCATAACCCAAACCATAACCCAAACCATAACACTAACCCAAACCATAACCCGAACCCAAACCATAACCCAAACAATAACCCTAACCCAAACCATAACCCTAACCAAAACCATAACCCCAACCATAACCAGATTCCCAATCATAACCATAACCCGAACCAAAACCAGATTCCCAACCATAGCCATAACTCCAACCATATCCCCAACCATAACCATAACCCTAACCGATAATCCCCAACCATAACACCAACCATAACCCCAACCATAACCCCAACCATAACCCAAACCCTAACCCCAACCCCTAACAATAACCCTAACCCAAACCATAACCCCTAACCCCTAACAATATCCCTAACCCAAACCATAACCCCTAACCCCTAACAATATCCCTAACCCAAACCATAACCCCTAACAATAACCCTAACCCAAACCATAACCCCAACCCCTAACAATAACCATAACCCTAACCATAACCCATAACCCCTAAAAATAACCCTAACCCAAACCATAACCCCAACCCCTAACAATAACCCTAACCCAAAACCTAACCCAAACCATACCCATAACCCCAACCATAACCATAACCCCTAACCCCTAACAATAACCCTAACCCAAACCATAACCCCAACCCCTAACAATAACCCTAACCTAAACCATAACCCCAACCATAACCATAACCCCAACCCCTAACAATAACCCTAACCTAAACCATAACCCCAACCATAACCATAACCCAAACCATAACCATAACCCAAAACATAACCCCTAACCCCTAACAATAACCCTCAACCAAACCATAACCCCAACCCCTTAACAATAACCCTAACCCAAACCATAACCCCAATCATAACCATAACCCAAACCATAACCCCTAATCCCTTACAATAACCCTAGCCCAAACCATAGCCCCAACCCCTAACAATAACCCTAACCTAAACCATAACCATAACCCAAACCATAACCCCTAACCCCTAACAAGAACCCTAAACCAAACCATAATCCCATCCATAGCCATAACCCCAACCCCTAACAATAACCCTAACCCAAACCATAACCCAAACCATAACCCAAACCATAACCCAAACCATAACCCAAACCATAACCCAAACCATAACCCAAACCATAACCCAAACCATAACCCAAACCATAACCCAAACCATAACCCAAACCATAACCCAAACCATAACCCAAACCATAACCCAAACCATAACCCAAACCATAACCCAAACCCTAACGCAAACCATAACACTAACCCAAACCATAACCCAAACAATAACCCAAACCCAAACCATAACCCTAACCCAAACCATAACCCCAACCATAACCAGATTCCCAACCATAACCATAACCCCAACCAAAACCAGATTCCCAACCATAGCCATAACTCCAACCATATCCCCAACCATAACCATAACCCTAACCGATAACCCCAACCATAACACCAACCATAACCCCAACCATAACCCAAACCCTAACCCCAACCCCTAACAATAACCCTAACCCAAACCATAACCCCTAACCCCTAACAATATCCCTAACCCAAACCATAACCCCTAACAATAACCCTAACCCAAACCATAACACCAACCCCTAACAATAACCATAACCCAAACCATAACCCCTAACCCCTAAAAATAACCCTAACCCAAACCATAACCCCAACCCCTAACAATAACCCTTACCCAAAACCTAACCCAAACCATACCCATAACCCCAACCATAACCATAACCCAAACCATAACCCCTAACCCCTAACCCCTAACAATAACCCTAACCCAAACCATAACCCCAACCCCTAACAATAACCCTAACCTAAACCATAACCCCAACCATAACCATAACCCCAACCCCTAACAATAACCCTAACCTAAACCATAACCCCAACCATAACCATAACCCAAACCATAACCATAACCCAAAACATAACCCCTAACCCCTAACAATAACCCTCAACCAAACCATAACCCCAACCCCTTAACAATAACCCTAACCCAAACCATAACCCCAATCATAACCATAACCCAAACCATAACCCCTAATCCCTTACAATAACCCTAGCCCAAACCATAACCCCAACCCCTAACAATAACCCTAACCTAAACCATAACCATAACCCAAACCATAACCCAAACCATAACCCAAACCATAACCCAAACCATAACCCAAACCATAACCCAAACCATAACCCAAACCATAACCCAAACCATAACCCAAACCATAACCCAAACCATAACCCAAACCATAACCCAAACCATAACCCAAACCATAACCCAAACCATAACCCAAACCCTAACCCAAACCATAACACCAACCATAACCCCAACCATAACCCCAACCATAACCCAAACCCTAACCCCAACCCCTAACAATAACCCTAACCCTAACCCAAACCATAACCCCTAACCCCTAACAATATCCCTCACGCAAACCATAACCCCTAACCCCTAACAATATCCCTCACCCAAACCATAACCCCTAACAATAACCCTAACCCAAACCATATTCCCAACCCCTAACAATATCCATAACCCAAACCATAACCCCTAACCCCTAAAAATAACCCTATCCCAAACTATAACCCCAACCCCTAACAATAACCCTAACCCAAAACCTAACCCAAACCATACCCATAACCCCAACCATAACCCCAACCATAACCATAACCCAAACCATAACCCCTAACCCCTAACAATAACCCTAACCCAAACCATAACCCCTAACCCCTAACAATAACCCTAACCCAAACCACATTGCCATCCATAGCCATAACCCCAACCATAACCATAACCCAAACCATAACCCAAACCATAACCCAAACCATAACCCAAACCATAACCCAAACCATAACCCAAACCATAACCCAAACCATAACCCAAACCCTAACCCTAACCCTAACCCTAACCCTAACCCTAACCCTAATCCTAACCCTAACCCTAACCCTAACCCTAACCCCAACCCCTAACAATAACCCTAACCCAAACCCTAACCCTAACCCTAACCCCAACCCCTATAACCATAACCATAACCCAAACCATAACCCAAACCATAACCCAAACCATAACCCAAACCATAACCCAAACCATAACCCAAACCATAACCCAAACCATAACCCAAACCATAACCCAAACCATAACCCAAACCATAACCCAAACCATAACCCAAACCATAACCCAAACCATAACCCAAACCATAACCCAAACCATAACCCAAACCATAACCCAAACCATAACCCAAACCATAACCCAAACCATAACCCAAACCATAACCCAAACCATAACCCAAACCATAACCCAAACCATAACCCAAACCATAACCCAAACCATAACCCAAACCATAACCCAAACCATAACCCAAACCATAACCCAAACCATAACCCAAACCATAACCCAAACCATAACCCAAACCATAACCCAAACCATAACCCAAACCATAACCCAAACCATAACCCAAACCATAACCCAAACCATAACCCAAACCATAACCCAAACCATAACCCAAACCATAACCCAAACCATAACCCAAACCATAACACTAACCCAAACCATAACCCGAACCCAAACCATAACCCAAACAATAACCCTAACCCAAACCATAACCCTAACCAAAACCATAACCCCAACCATAACCAGATTCCCAATCATAACCATAACCCGAACCAAAACCAGATTCCCAACCATAGCCATAACTCCAACCATATCCCCAACCATAACCATAACCCTAACCGATAATCCCCAACCATAACACCAACCATAACCCCAACCATAACCCCAACCATAACCCAAACCCTAACTCCAACCCCTAACAATAACCCTAACCCAAACCATAACCCCTAACCCCTAACAATATCCCTAACCCAAACCATAACCCCTAACCCCTAACAATATCCCTAACCCAAACCATAACCCCTAACAATAACCCTAACCCAAACCATAACCCCAACCCCTAACAATAACCATAACCCTAACCATAACCCATAACCCCTAAAAATAACCCTAACCCAAACCATAACCCCAACCCCTAACAATAACCCTAACCCAAAACCTAACCCAAACCATACCCATAACCCCAACCATAACCATAACCCCTAACCCCTAACAATAACCCTAACCCAAACCATAACCCCAACCCCTAACAATAACCCTAACCTAAACCATAACCCCAACCATAACCATAACCCCAACCCCTAACAATAACCCTAACCTAAACCATAACCCCAACCATAACCATAACCCAAACCATAACCATAACCCAAAACATAACCCCTAACCCCTAACAATAACCCTCAACCAAACCATAACCCCAACCCCTTAACAATAACCCTAACCCAAACCATAACCACAATCATAACCATAACCCAAACCATAACCCCTAATCCCTTACAATAACCCTAGCCCAAACCATAGCCCCAACCCCTAACAATAACCCTAACCTAAACCATAACCATAACCCAAACCATAACCCCTAACCCCTAACAAGAACCCTAAACCAAACCATAATCCCATCCATAGCCATAACCCCAACCCCTAACAATAACCCTAACCCAAACCATAACCCAAACCATAACCCAAACCATAACCCAAACCATAACCCAAACCATAACCCAAACCATAACCCAAACCATAACCCAAACCATAACCCAAACCATAACCCAAACCATAACCCAAACCATAACCCAAACCATAACCCAAACCATAACCCAAACCATAACCCAAACCATAACCCAAACCATAACCCAAACCCTAACGCAAACCATAACACTAACCCAAACCATAACCCAAACAATAACCCAAACCCAAACCATAACCCTAACCCAAACCATAACCCCAACCATAACCAGATTCCCAACCATAACCATAACCCCAACCAAAACCAGATTCCCAACCATAGCCATAACTCCAACCATATCCCCAACCATAACCATAACCCTAACCGATAACCCCAACCATAACACCAACCATAACCCCAACCATAACCCAAACCCTAACCCCAACCCCTAACAATAACCCTAACCCAAACCATAACCCCTAACCCCTAACAATATCCCTAACCCAAACCATAACCCCTAACAATAACCCTAACCCAAACCATAACACCAACCCCTAACAATAACCATAACCCAAACCATAACCCCTAACCCCTAAAAATAACCCTAACCCAAACCATAACCCCAACCCCTAACAATAACCCTTACCCAAAACCTAACCCAAACCATACCCATAACCCCAACCATAACCATAACCCAAACCATAACCCCTAACCCCTAACCCCTAACAATAACCCTAACCCAAACCATAACCCCAACCCCTAACAATAACCCTAACCTAAACCATAACCCCAACCATAACCATAACCCCAACCCCTAACAATAACCCTAACCTAAACCATAACCCCAACCATAACCATAACCCAAACCATAACCATAACCCAAAACATAACCCCTAACCCCTAACAATAACCCTCAACCAAACCATAACCCCAACCCCTTAACAATAACCCTAACCCAAACCATAACCCCAATCATAACCATAACCCAAACCATAACCCCTAATCCCTTACAATAACCCTAGCCCAAACCATAACCCCAACCCCTAACAATAACCCTAACCTAAACCATAACCATAACCCAAACCATAACCCAAACCATAACCCAAACCATAACCCAAACCATAACCCAAACCATAACCCAAACCATAACCCAAACCATAACCCAAACCATAACCCAAACCATAACCCAAACCATAACCCAAACCATAACCCAAACCATAACCCAAACCATAACCCAAACCATAACCCAAACCCTAACCCAAACCATAACACCAACCATAACCCCAACCATAACCCCAACCATAACCCAAACCCTAACCCCAACCCCTAACAATAACCCTAACCCTAACCCAAACCATAACCCCTAACCCCTAACAATATCCCTCACGCAAACCATAACCCCTAACCCCTAACAATATCCCTCACCCAAACCATAACCCCTAACAATAACCCTAACCCAAACCATATTCCCAACCCCTAACAATATCCATAACCCAAACCATAACCCCTAACCCCTAAAAATAACCCTATCCCAAACTATAACCCCAACCCCTAACAATAACCCTAACCCAAAACCTAACCCAAACCATACCCATAACCCCAACCATAACCCCAACCATAACCATAACCCAAACCATAACCCCTAACCCCTAACAATAACCCTAACCCAAACCATAACCCCTAACCCCTAACAATAACCCTAACCCAAACCACATTGCCATCCATAGCCATAACCCCAACCATAACCATAACCCAAACCATAACCCAAACCATAACCCAAACCATAACCCAAACCATAACCCAAACCATAACCCAAACCATAACCCAAACCATAACCCAAACCCTAACCCTAACCCTAACCCTAACCCTAACCCTAACCCTAATCCTAACCCTAACCCTAACCCTAACCCCAACCCCTAACAATAACCCTAACCCAAACCCTAACCCTAACCCTAACCCCAACCCCTATAACCATAACCATAACCCAAACCATAACCCAAACCATAACCCAAACCATAACCCAAACCATAACCCAAACCATAACCCAAACCATAACCCAAACCATAACCCAAACCATAACCCAAACCATAACCCAAACCATAACCCAAACCATAACCCAAACCATAACCCAAACCATAACCCAAACCATAACCCAAACCATAACCCAAACCATAACCCAAACCATAACCCAAACCATAACCCAAACCATAACCCAAACCATAACCCAAACCATAACCCAAACCATAACCCAAACCATAACCCAAACCATAACCCAAACCATAACCCAAACCATAACCCAAACCATAACCCAAACCATAACCCAAACCATAACCCAAACCATAACCCAAACCATAACCCAAACCATAACCCAAACCATAACCCAAACCATAACCCAAACCATAACCCAAACCATAACCCAAACCATAACCCAAACCATAACCCAAACCATAACCCAAACCATAACCCAAACCATAACACTAACCCAAACCATAACCCGAACCCAAACCATAACCCAAACAATAACCCTAACCCAAACCATAACCCTAACCAAAACCATAACCCCAACCATAACCAGATTCCCAATCATAACCATAACCCGAACCAAAACCAGATTCCCAACCATAGCCATAACTCCAACCATATCCCCAACCATAACCATAACCCTAACCGATAATCCCCAACCATAACACCAACCATAACCCCAACCATAACCCCAACCATAACCCAAACCCTAACTCCAACCCCTAACAATAACCCTAACCCAAACCATAACCCCTAACCCCTAACAATATCTCTAACCCAAACCATAACCCCTAACCCCTAACAATATCCCTAACCCAAACCATAACCCCTAACAATAACCCTAACCCAAACCATAACCCCAACCCCTAACAATAACCATAACCCTAACCATAACCCATAACCCCTAAAAATAACCCTAACCCAAACCATAACCCCAACCCCTAACAATAACCCTAACCCAAAACCTAACCCAAACCATACCCATAACCCCAACCATAACCATAACCCCTAACCCCTAACAATAACCCTAACCCAAACCATAACCCCAACCCCTAACAATAACCCTAACCTAAACCATAACCCCAACCATAACCATAACCCCAACCCCTAACAATAACCCTAACCTAAACCATAACCCCAACCATAACCATAACCCAAACCATAACCATAACCCAAAACATAACCCCTAACCCCTAACAATAACCCTCAACCAAACCATAACCCCAACCCCTTAACAATAACCCTAACCCAAACCATAACCACAATCATAACCATAACCCAAACCATAACCCCTAATCCCTTACAATAACCCTAGCCCAAACCATAGCCCCAACCCCTAACAATAACCCTAACCTAAACCATAACCATAACCCAAACCATAACCCCTAACCCCTAACAAGAACCCTAAACCAAACCATAATCCCATCCATAGCCATAACCCCAACCCCTAACAATAACCCTAACCCAAACCATAACCCAAACCATAACCCAAACCATAACCCAAACCATAACCCAAACCATAACCCAAACCATAACCCAAACCATAACCCAAACCATAACCCAAACCATAACCCAAACCATAACCCAAACCATAACCCAAACCATAACCCAAACCATAACCCAAACCATAACCCAAACCATAACCCAAACCATAACCCAAACCATAACCCAAACCATAACCCAAACCATAACCCAAACCATAACCCAAACCATAACCCAAACCATAACCCAAACCATAACCCAAACCATAACCCAAACCATAACCCAAACCATAACCCAAACCATAACCCAAACCATAACCCAAACCATAACCCAAACCATAACCCAAACCATAACCCAAACCATAACCCAAACCATAACCCAAACCATAACCCAAACCATAACCCAAACCATAACCCAAACCATAACCCAAACCATAACCCAAACCATAACCCAAACCATAACCCAAACCATAACCCAAACCCTAACCCAAACCATAACACTAACCCAAACCATAACCCAAACCCAAACCATAACCCTAACCCAAACCATAACCCCAACCATAACCAGATTCCCAACCATAACCATAACCCCAACCAAAACCAGATTCCCAACCATAGCCATAACTCCAACCATATCCCCAACCATAACCATAACCCTAACCGATAACCCCAACCATAACACCAACCATAACCCCAACCATAACCCCAACCATAACCCAAACCCTAACCCCAACCCCTAACAATAACCCTAACCCAAACCATAACCCCTAACCCCTAACAATATCCCTAACCCAAACCATAACCCCTAACAATAACCCTAACCCAAACCATAACCCCAACCCCTAACAATAACCATAACCCAAACCATAACCCCTAACCCCTAAAAATAACCCTAACCCAAACCATAACCCCAACCCCTAACAATAACCCTAACCCAAAACCTAACCCAAACCATACCCATAACCCCAAGCATAACCATAACCCAAACCATAACCCCTAACCCCTAACCCCTAACCCCTAACAATAACCCTAACCCAAACCATAACCCCAACCCCTAACAATAACCCTAACCTAAACCATAACCCCAACCATAACCATAACCCCAACCCCTAACAATAACCCTAACCTAAACCATAACCCCAACCATAACCATAACCCAAACCATAACCATAACCATAACCCAAAACATAACTCCTAACCCCTAACAATAACCCTCAACCAAACCATAACCCCAACCCCTTAACAATAACCCTAACCCAAACCAACCCCTAACCCTAACCCTAACCCTAACCCTAACCCTAACCCTAACCCTAACCCTAACCCTAACCCTAACCCTAACCCTAACCCTAACCCTAACCCTAACCCTAACCCCTAACCCTAACCCTAACCCTAACCCTAACCCTAACCCTAACCCTAACCCTAACCCTAACCCCAACCATAACCCAAACCCTAACCCCAACCCCTAACAATAACCCTAACCCAAACCATAACCCCTAACCCCTAACAATATCCCTAACCCCAACCCCTAACAATAACCCTAACCCAAACCATAACCCCTAACCCCTAACAATATCCCTAACCCAAACCATAACCCCTAACCCCTAACAATATCCCTAACCCAAACCATAACCCCTAACAATAACCATAACCCTAACCATAACCCCTAACCCCTAAAAATAACCCTAACCCAAACCATAACCCCAACCCCTATCAATAACCCTAACCCAAAACCTAACCCAAACCATACCCATAACCCCAACCATAACCATTACCCCTAACCCCTAACCCCTAACAATAACCCTAACCCAAACCATAACCCCAACCCCTAACAATAACCATAACCCAAACCATAACCCCTAACCCCTAAAAATAACCCTAACCCAAACCATAACCCCAACCCCTAACAATAACCCTAACCCAAAACCTAACCCAAACCAAACCCATAACCCCAACCATAACCATAACCCAAACCATAACCCCTAACCCCTAACCCCTAACCCCTAACAATAACCCTAACCCAAACCATAACCCCAACCCCTAACAATAACCCTAACCTAAACCATAACCCCAACCATAACCATAACCCCAACCCCTAACAATAACCCTAACCTAAACCATAACCCCAACCATAACCATAACCCAAACCATAACCATAACCCAAAACATAACCCCTAACCCCTAACAATAACCCTCAACCAAACCATAACCCCTAACCCCCAACAAGAACCCTAACCCAAACCATAATCCCATCCATAGCCATAACCCCAACCATAACCATAACCCAAACCATAACCCCCAACCCCTAAAAATAACCCTAACCCAAACCATAACCCAAACCATAACCCAAACCATAACCCAAACCATAACCCAAACCATAACCCAAACCATAACCCAAACCATAACCCAAACCATAACCCAAACCATAACCCAAACCATAACCCAAACCATAACCCAAACCATAACCCAAACCATAACCCAAACCATAACCCAAACCATAACCCAAACCATAACCCAAACCATAACCCAAACCATAACCCAAACCATAACCCAAACCATAACCCAAACCATAACCCAAACCATAACCCAAACCATAACCCAAACCATAACCCAAACCATAACCCAAACCATAACCCAAACCATAACCCAAACCATAACCCAAACCATAACCCAAACCATAACCCAAACCATAACCCAAACCATAACCCAAACCATAACCCAAACCATAACCCAAACCATAACCCAAACCATAACCCAAACCATAACCCAAACCATAACCCAAACCATAACCCAAACCCTAACCCAAACCATAACACTAACCCAAACCATAACCCAAACCCAAACCATAACCCTAACCCAAACCATAACCCCAACCATAACCAGATTCCCAACCATAACCATAACCCCAACCAAAACCAGATTCCCAACCATAGCCATAACTCCAACCATATCCCCAACCATAACCATAACCCTAACCGATAACCCCAACCATAACACCAACCATAACCCCAACCATAACCCCAACCATAACCCAAACCCTAACCCCAACCCCTAACAATAACCCTAACCCAAACCATAACCCCTAACCCCTAACAATATCCCTAACCCAAACCATAACCCCTAACAATAACCCTAACCCAAACCATAACCCCAACCCCTAACAATAACCATAACCCAAACCATAACCCCTAACCCCTAAAAATAACCCTAACCCAAACCATAACCCCAACCCCTAACAATAACCCTAACCCAAAACCTAACCCAAACCATACCCATAACCCCAAGCATAACCATAACCCAAACCATAACCCCTAACCCCTAACCCCTAACCCCTAACAATAACCCTAACCCAAACCATAACCCCAACCCCTAACAATAACCCTAACCTAAACCATAACCCCAACCATAACCATAACCCCAACCCCTAACAATAACCCTAACCTAAACCATAACCATAACCATAACCCAAAACATAACTCCTAACCCCTAACAATAACCCTCAACCAAACCATAACCCCAACCCCTTAACAATAACCCTAACCCAAACCAACCCCTAACCCTAACCCTAACCCTAACCCTAACCCTAACCCTAACCCTAACCCTAACCCTAACCCTAACCCTAACCCTAACCCTAACCCTAACCCCTAACCCTAACCCTAACCCTAACCCTAACCCTAACCCTAACCCTAACCCTAACCCTAACCCCAACCATAACCCAAACCCTAACCCCAACCCCTAACAATAACCCTAACCCAAACCATAACCCCTAACCCCTAACAATATCCCTAACCCCAACCCCTAACAATAACCCTAACCCAAACCATAACCCCTAACCCCTAACAATATCCCTAACCCAAACCATAACCCCTAACCCCTAACAATATCCCTAACCCAAACCATAACCCCTAACAATAACCATAACCCTAACCATAACCCCTAACCCCTAAAAATAACCCTAACCCAAACCATAACCCCAACCCCTATCAATAACCCTAACCCAAAACCTAACCCAAACCATACCCATAACCCCAACCATAACCATTACCCCTAACCCCTAACCCCTAACAATAACCCTAACCCAAACCATAACCCCAACCCCTAACAATAACCATAACCCAAACCATAACCCCTAACCCCTAAAAATAACCCTAACCCAAACCATAACCCCAACCCCTAACAATAACCCTAACCCAAAACCTAACCCAAACCAAACCCATAACCCCAACCATAACCATAACCCAAACCATAACCCCTAACCCCTAACCCCTAACCCCTAACAATAACCCTAACCCAAACCATAACCCCAACCCCTAACAATAACCCTAACCTAAACCATAACCCCAACCATAACCATAACCCCAACCCCTAACAATAACCCTAACCTAAACCATAACCCCAACCATAACCATAACCCAAACCATAACCATAACCCAAAACATAACCCCTAACCCCTAACAATAACCCTCAACCAAACCATAACCCCTAACCCCCAACAAGAACCCTAACCCAAACCATAATCCCATCCATAGCCATAACCCCAACCATAACCATAACCCAAACCATAACCCCCAACCCCTAAAAATAACCCTAACCCAAACCATAACCCAAACCATAACCCAAACCATAACCCAAACCATAACCCAAACCATAACCCAAACCATAACCCAAACCATAACCCAAACCATAACCCAAACCATAACCCAAACCATAACCCAAACCATAACCCAAACCATATCCCAAACCATAACCCAAACCATAACCCAAACCATAACCCAAACCATAACCCAAACCATAACCCATACCATAACCCAAACCATAACCCAAACCATAACCCATACCATAACCCAAACCCTAACCCAAACCATAACCCTAACCCAAACCATAACCCGAACCCAAACCATAACCCAAACAATAACCCTAACCCAAACCATAACCCTAACCCAAACCATAACCCTAACCCAAACCATAACCAGATTCCCAACCATAACCATAACCCCAACCAAAACCCTGTTCCCAACCATAGCCATAACTCCAACCATATCCCCAACCATAGCCATAACTCCAACCATATCCCCAACCATAACCATAACCCTAACTGATAACCCCAACCATAACACCAACCATAACCCAAACACTAACCCCAACCCCTAACAATAACCTTAACCCTAACCCAAACCATAACCCCTAAACCCTAACAATATCCCTAACCCAAACCATAACCCCTAACAATAACCCTAACCCAAACCATAATCCCAACCCCTAACAATAACCATAACCCAAACCATAACCCCTAACCCCTAACAATAACCCTAACCCAAACCATAACCCCAACCTCTAACAATAACCCTAACCCAAACCATAACCCAAACCATAACCCAAACCATAACCCAAACCATAACCCAAACCATAACCCAAACCATAACCCAAACCATAACCCAAACCATAACCCAAACCATAACCCAAACCATAACCCAAACCATAACCCAAACCATAACCCAAACCCTAACCCAAACCATAACACCAACCATAACCCCAACCATAACCCAAACCCTAACCCCAACCCCTAACAATAACCCTAACCCTAACCCAAACCATAACCCCTAACCCCTAACAATATCCCTCACGCAAACCATAACCCCTAACCCCTAACAATATCCCTCACCCAAACCATAACCCCTAACAATAACCCTAACCCAAACCATATTCCCAACCCCTAACAATATCCATAACCCAAACCATAACCCCTAACCCCTAAAAATAACCCTATCCCAAACCCTAAACCCAACCCCTAACAATAACCCTAACCCAAAACCTAACCCAAACCATACCCATAACCCCAACCATAACCCCAACCATAACCCCAACCATAACCATAACCCAAACCATAACCCCTAACCCCTAACAATAACCCTAACCCAAACCATAATCCCATCCATAGCCATAACCCCAACCATAACCATAACCCAAACCATAACCCCCAACCCCTAACAATAACCCAAACCATAACCCAAACCATAACCAAAACCATAACCCAAACCATAACCCAAACCCTAACCCTAACCCTAACCCTAACCCTAATCCTAACCCTAACCCTAACCCTAACCCTAACCATAACCCTAACCCTAACCCCAACCCCTAACAATAACCCTAACCCAAACCCTAACCCTAACCCTAAACCCAACCCCTAACAATAACCCTAACCCAAACCATAACCAAAACCATAACCCAAACCATAACCCAAACCATAACCCAAACCATAACCCAAACCATAACCCAAACCATAACCCAAACCATAACCCAAACCATAACCCAAACCATAACCCAAACCATAACCCAAACCATAACCCAAACCATAACCCAAACCATAACCCAAACCATAACCCAAACCATAACCCAAACCATAACCCAAACCATAACCCAAACCATAACCCAAACCATAACCCAAACCATAACCCAAACCATAACCCAAACCATAACCCAAACCATAACCCAAACCATAACCCAAACCATAACCCAAACCATAACCCAAACCATAACCCAAACCCTAACCCAAACCATAACACTAACCCAAACCATAACCCAAACAATAACCCTAACCCAAACCATAACCCCAACCATAACCAGATTCCCAATCATAACCATAACCCGAACCAAAACCAGATTCCCAACCATAGCCATAACTCCAACCATATCCCCAACCATAACCATAACCCTAACCGATAATCCCCAACCATAACACCAACCATAACCCCAACCATAACCCCAACCATAACCCAAACCCTAACCCCAACCCCTAACAATAACCCTAACCCAAACCATAACCCCTAACCCCTAACAATATCCCTAACCCCAACCCCTAACAATAACCCTAACCCAAACCATAACCCCTAACCCCTAACAATATCCCTAACCCAAACCATAACCCCTAACCCCTAACAATATCCCTAACCCAAACCATAACCCCTAACAATAACCATAACCCTAACCATAACCCCTAACCCCTAAAAATAACCCTAACCCAAACCATAACCCCAACCCCTATCAATAACCCTAACCCAAAACCTAACCCAAACCATACCCATAACCCCAACCATAACCATTACCCCTAACCCCTAACCCCTAACAATAACCCTAACCCAAACCATAACCCCAACCCCTAACAATAACCCTAACCTAAACCATAACCCCAACCATAACCATAACCCCAACCCCTAACAATAACCCTAACCTAAACCATAACCCCAACCATAACCATAACCCAAACCATAACCATAACCCAAAACATAACCCCTAACCCCTAACAATAACCGTCAACCAAACCATAACCCCAACCCCTTAACAATAACCCTAACCCAAACCATAACCCCAATCATAACCATAACCCAAACCATAACCCCTAATCCCTTACAATAACCCTAGCCCAAACCATAGCCCCAACCCCTAACAATAACCCTAACCTAAACCATAACCATAACCCAAACCATAACCCCTAACCCCTAACAAGAACCCTAAACCAAACCATAATCCCATCCATAGCCATAACCCCAACCCCTAACAATAACCCTAACCCAAACCATAACCCAAACCATAATCCAAACCATAACCCAAACCATAACCCAAACCATAACCCAAACCATAACCCAAACCATAACCCAAACCATAACCCAAACCATAACCCAAACCATAACCCAAACCATAACCCAAACCATAACCCAAACCATAACCCGAACCATAACCCAAACCATAACCCAAACCATAACCCAAACCATAACCCAAACCATAACCCAAACCATAACCCAAACCATAACCCAAACCATAACCCAAACCATAACCCAAACCATAACCCAAACCATAACCCAAACCATAACCCAAACCATAACCCAAACCCTAACCCAAACCCTAACCCAAACCATAACACTAACCCAAACCATAACCCAAACAATAACCCAAACCATAACCCTAACCCAAACCATAACCCCAACCATAACCAGATTCCCAACCATAACCATAACCCCAACCAAAACCAGATTCCCAACCATAGCCATAACTCCAACCATATCCCCAACCATAACCATAACCCTAACCGATAACACCAACCATAACCCCAACCATAACCCCAACCATAACCCAAACCCTAACCCCAACCCCTAACAATAACCCTAACCCAAACCATAACCCCTAACCCCTAACAATATCCCTAACCCAAACCATAACCCCTAACAATAACCCTAACCCAAACCATAACCCCAACCCCTAACAATAACCATAACCCAAACCATAACCCCTAACCCCTAAAAATAACCCTAACCCAAACCATAACCCCAACCCCTAACAATAACCCTAACCCAAAACCTAACCCAAACCATACCCATAACCCCAACCATAACCATAACCCAAACCATAACCCCTAACCCCTAACCCCTAACAATAACCCTAACCCAAACCATAACCCCAACCCCTAACAATAACCCTAACCTAAACCATAACCCCAACCATAACCATAACCCCAACCCCTAACAATAACCCTAACCTAAACCATAACCCCAACCATAACCATAACCCAAACCATAACCATAACCCAAAACATAACCCCTAACCCCTAACAATAACCCTCAACCAAACCATAACCCCAACCCCTTAACAATAACCCTAACCCAAACCATAACCCCAATCATAACCATAACCCAAACCATAACCCATAATCCCTTACAATAACCCTAGCCCAAACCATAACCCCAACCCCTAACAATAACCCTAACCTAAACCATAACCATAACCCAAACCATAACCCCTAACCCCCAACAAGAACCCTAACCCAAACCATAATCCCATCCATAGCCATAACCCCAACCATAACCATAACCCAAACCATAACCCCCAACCCCTAATAATAACCCTAACCCAAACCATAACCCAAACCATAACCCAAACCATAACCCAAACCATAACCCAAACCATAACCCAAACCATAACCCAAACCATAACCCAAACCATATCCCAAACCATAACCCAAACCATAACCCAAATCATAACCCAAACCATAACCCAAACCATAACCCATACCATAAACCCAAACCATAACCCATACCATAACCCAAACCCTAACCCAAACCATAACCCTAACCCAAACCATAACCCGAACCCAAACCATAACCCAAACAATAACCCTAACCCAAACCATAACCCTAACCCAAACCATAACCCTAACCCAAACCATAACCAGATTCCCAACCATAACCATAACCCCAAACAAAACCCTATTCCCAACCATAGCCATAACTCCAACCATATCCCCAACCATAGCCATAACTCCAACCATATCCCCAACCATAGCCATAACTCCAACCATATCCCCAACCATAACCATAACCCTAACTGATAACCCCAACCATAACACCAACCATAACCCAAACACTAACCCCAACCCCTAACAATAACCTTAACCCTAACCCAAACCATAACCCCTAAACCCTAACAATATCCCTAACCCAAACCATAACCCCTAAACCCTAACAATATCCCTAACCCAAACCATAACCCCTAACAATAACCCTAACCCAAACCATAATCCCAACCCCTAACAATAACCATAACCCAAACCATAACCCCTAACCCCTAACAATAACCCTAACCCAAACCATAACCCCAACCTCTAACAATAACCCTAACCCAAACCATAACCCAAACCATAACCCAAACCATAACCCAAACCATAACCCAAACCATAACCCAAACCATAACCCAAACCCTAACCCAAACCATAACACCAACCATAACCCCAACCATAACCCAAACCCTAACCCCAACCCCTAACAATAACCCTAACCCTAACCCAAACCATAACCCCTAACCCCTAACAATATCCCTCACGCAAACCATAACCCCTAACCCCTAACAATATCCCTCACCCAAACCATAACCCCTAACAATAACCCTAACCCAAACCATATTCCCAACCCCTAACAATATCCATAACCCAAACCATAACCCCTAACCCCTAAAAATAACCCTATCCCAAACTATAACCCCAACCCCTAACAATAACCCTAACCCAAAACCTAACCCAAACCATACCCATAACCCCAACCATAACCCCAACCATAACCATAACCCAAACCATAACCCCTAACCCCTAACAATAACCCTAACCCAAACCATAACCCCTAACCCCTAACAATAACCCTAACCCAAACCATAATGCCATCCATAGCCATAACCCCAACCATAACCATAACCCAAACCATAACCCAAACCATAACCCAAACCATAACCCAAACCATAACCCAAACCATAACCCAAACCATAACCCAAACCCTAACCCTAACCCTAACCCTAACCCTAACCCTAACCCTAATCCTAACCCTAACCCTAACCCTAACCCTAACCCCAACCCCTAACAATAACCCTAACCCAAACCCTAACCCTAACCCTAACCCTAACCCCAACCCCTATAACCATAACCATAACCCAAACCATAACCCAAACCATAACCCAAACCATAACCCAAACCATAACCCAAACCATAACCCAAACCATAACCCAAACCATAACCCAAACCATAACCCAAACCATAACCCAAACCATAACCCAAACCATAACCCAAACCATAACCCAAACCATAACCCAAACCATAACCCAAACCATAACCCAAACCATAACCCAAACCATAACCCAAACCATAACCCAAACCATAACCCAAACCATAACCCAAACCATAACCCAAACCATAACCCAAACCATAACCCAAACCATAACCCAAACCATAACCCAAACCATAACCCAAACCATAACCCAAACCATAACCCAAACCATAACCCAAACCATAACCCAAACCATAACCCAAACCATAACCCAAACCATAACCCAAACCATAACCCAAACCATAACCCAAACCATAACCCAAACCATAACCCAAACCATAACCCAAACCATAACCCAAACCATAACCCAAACCATAACCCAAACCATAACCCAAACCATAACACTAACCCAAACCATAACCCGAACCCAAACCATAACCCAAACAATAACCCTAACCCAAACCATAACCCTAACCAAAACCATAACCCCAACCATAACCAGATTCCCAATCATAACCATAACCCGAACCAAAACCAGATTCCCAACCATAGCCATAACTCCAACCATATCCCCAACCATAACCATAACCCTAACCGATAATCCCCAACCATAACACCAACCATAACCCCAACCATAACCCCAACCATAACCCAAACCCTAACCCCAACCCCTAACAATAACCCTAACCCAAACCATAACCCCTAACCCCTAACAATATCCCTAACCCAAACCATAACCCCTAACCCCTAACAATATCCCTAACCCAAACCATAACCCCTAACAATAACCCTAACCCAAACCATAACCCCAACCCCTAACAATAACCATAACCCTAACCATAACCCATAACCCCTAAAAATAACCCTAACCCAAACCATAACCCCAACCCCTAACAATAACCCTAACCCAAAACCTAACCCAAACCATACCCATAACCCCAACCATAACCATAACCCCTAACCCCTAACAATAACCCTAACCCAAACCATAACCCCAACCCCTAACAATAACCCTAACCTAAACCATAACCCCAACCATAACCATAACCCCAACCCCTAACAATAACCCTAACCTAAACCATAACCCCAACCATAACCATAACCCAAACCATAACCATAACCCAAAACATAACCCCTAACCCCTAACAATAACCCTCAACCAAACCATAACCCCAACCCCTTAACAATAACCCTAACCCAAACCATAACCCCAATCATAACCATAACCCAAACCATAACCCCTAATCCCTTACAATAACCCTAGCCCAAACCATAGCCCCAACCCCTAACAATAACCCTAACCTAAACCATAACCATAACCCAAACCATAACCATAACCCAAACCATAACCATAACCCAAAACATAACCCCTAACCCCTAACAATAACCCTCAACCAAACCATAACCCCAACCCCTTAACAATAACCCTAACCCAAACCATAACCCCAATCATAACCATAACCCAAACCATAACCCCTAATCCCTTACAATAACCCTAGCCCAAACCATAGCCCCAACCCCTAACAATAACCCTAACCTAAACCATAACCATAACCCAAACCATAACCCCTAACCCCTAACAAGAACCCTAAACCAAACCATAATCCCATCCATAGCCATAACCCCAACCCCTAACAATAACCCTAACCCAAACCATAACCCAAACCATAACCCAAACCATAACCCAAACCATAACCCAAACCATAACCCAAACCATAACCCAAACCATAACCCAAACCATAACCCAAACCATAACCCAAACCATAACCCAAACCATAACCCAAACCATAACCCAAACCATAACCCAAACCATAACCCAAACCATAACCCAAACCATAACCCAAACCATAACCCAAACCCTAACGCAAACCATAACACTAACCCAAACCATAACCCAAACAATAACCCAAACCCAAACCATAACCCTAACCCAAACCATAACCCCAACCATAACCAGATTCCCAACCATAACCATAACCCCAACCAAAACCAGATTCCCAACCATAGCCATAACTCCAACCATATCCCCAACCATAACCATAACCCTAACCGATAACCCCAACCATAACACCAACCATAACCCCAACCATAACCCAAACCCTAACCCCAACCCCTAACAATAACCCTAACCCAAACCATAACCCCTAACCCCTAACAATATCCCTAACCCAAACCATAACCCCTAACAATAACCCTAACCCAAACCATAACACCAACCCCTAACAATAACCATAACCCAAACCATAACCCCTAACCCCTAAAAATAACCCTAACCCAAACCATAACCCCAACCCCTAACAATAACCCTTACCCAAAACCTAACCCAAACCATACCCATAACCCCAACCATAACCATAACCCAAACCATAACCCCTAACCCCTAACCCCTAACAATAACCCTAACCCAAACCATAACCCCAACCCCTAACAATAACCCTAACCTAAACCATAACCCCAACCATAACCATAACCCCAACCCCTAACAATAACCCTAACCTAAACCATAACCCCAACCATAACCATAACCCAAACCATAACCATAACCCAAAACATAACCCCTAACCCCTAACAATAACCCTCAACCAAACCATAACCCCAACCCCTTAACAATAACCCTAACCCAAACCATAACCCCAATCATAACCATAACCCAAACCATAACCCCTAATCCCTTACAATAACCCTAGCCCAAACCATAACCCCAACCCCTAACAATAACCCTAACCTAAACCATAACCATAACCCAAACCATAACCCAAACCATAACCCAAACCATAACCCAAACCATAACCCAAACCATAACCCAAACCATAACCCAAACCATAACCCAAACCATAACCCAAACCATAACCCAAACCATAACCCAAACCATAACCCAAACCATAACCCAAACCATAACCCAAACCATAACCCAAACCATAACCCAAACCATAACCCAAACCATAACCCAAACCATAACCCAAACCATAACCCAAACCATAACCCAAACCATAACCCAAACCATAACCCAAACCATAACCCAAACCCTAACCCAAACCATAACACTAACCCAAACCATAACCCAAACAATAACCCTAACCCAAACCATAACCCCAACCATAACCAGATTCCCAATCATAACCATAACCCGAACCAAAACCAGATTCCCAACCATAGCCATAACTCCAACCATATCCCCAACCATAACCATAACCCTAACCGATAATCCCCAACCATAACACCAACCATAACCCCAACCATAACCCCAACCATAACCCAAACCCTAACCCCAACCCCTAACAATAACCCTAACCCAAACCATAACCCCTAACCCCTAACAATATCCCTAACCCAAACAATAACCCCTAACCCCTAACAATATCCCTAACCCAAACCATAACCCCTAACAATAACCATAACCCTAACCATAACCCCTAACCCCTAAAAATAACCCTAACCCAAACCATAACCCCAACCCCTATCAATAACCCTAACCCAAAACCTAACCCAAACCATACCCATAACCCCAACCATAACCATTACCCCTAACCCCTAACCCCTAACAATAACCCTAACCCAAACCATAACCCCAACCCCTAACAATAACCCTAACCTAAACCATAACCCCAACCATAACCATAACCCCAACCCCTAACAATAACCCTAACCTAAACCATAACCCCAACCATAACCATAACCCAAACCATAACCATAACCCAAAACATAACCCCTAACCCCTAACAATAACCCTCAACCAAACCATAACCCCAACCCCTTAACAATAACCCTAACCCAAACCATAACCCCAATCATAACCATAACCCAAACCATAACCCCTAATCCCTTACAATAACCCTAGCCCAAACCATAGCCCCAACCCCTAACAATAACCCTAACCTAAACCATAACCATAACCCAAACCATAACCCCTAACCCCTAACAAGAACCCTAAACCAAACCATAATCCCATCCATAGCCATAACCCCAACCCCTAACAATAACCCTAACCCAAACGATAACCCAAACCATAATCCAAACCATAACCCAAACCATAACCCAAACCATAACCCAAACCATAACCCAAACCATAACCCAAACCATAACCCAAACCATAACCCAAACCATAACCCAAACCATAACCCAAACCATAACCCAAACCATAACCCAAACCATAACCCAAACCATAACCCAAACCATAACCCAAACCATAACCCAAACCATAACCCAAACCATAACCCAAACCATAACCCAAACCATAACCCAAACCATAACCCAAACCCTAACCCAAACCCTAACCCAAACCATAACACTAACCCAAACCATAACCCAAACAATAACCCAAACCATAACCCTAACCCAAACCATAACCCCAACCATAACCAGATTCCCAACCATAACCATAACCCCAACCAAAACCAGATTCCCAACCATAGCCATAACTCCAACCATATCCCCAACCATAACCATAACCCTAACCGATAACACCAACCATAACCCCAACCATAACCCCAACCATAACCCAAACCCTAACCCCAACCCCTAACAATAACCCTAACCCAAACCATAACCCCTAACCCCTAACAATATCCCTAACCCAAACCATAACCCCTAACAATAACCCTAACCCAAACCATAACCCCAACCCCTAACAATAACCCTAACCCAAACCATAACAAAAACCATAACCCAAACCATAACCCAAACCATAACCCAAACCATAACCCAAACCATAACCCAAACCATAACCCAAACCATAACCCAAACCATAACCCAAACCATAACCCAAACCATAACCCAAACCATAACCCAAACCATAACCCAAACCATAACCCAAACCATAACCCAAACCATAACCCAAACCATAACCCAAACCATAACCCAAACCATAACCCAAACCATAACCCAAACCATAACCCAAACCATAACCCAAACCATAACCCAAACCATAACCCAAACCATAACCCAAACCATAACCCAAACCATAACCCAAACCATAACCCAAACCATAACCCAAACCATAACCCAAACCATAACCCAAACCATAACCCAAACCATAACCCAAACCATAACCCAAACCCTAATCCAAACCATAACACTAACCCAAACCATAACCCAAACAATAACCCTAACCCAAACCATAACCCCAACCATAACCAGATTCCCAATCATAACCATAACCCGAACCAAAACCAGATTCCCAACCATAGCCATAACTCCAACCATATCCCCAACCATAACCATAACCCTAACCGATAATCCCCAACCATAACACCAACCATAACCCCAACCATAACCCCAACCATAACCCAAACCCTAACCCCAACCCCTAACAATAACCCTAACCCAAACCATAACCCCTAACCCCTAACAATATCCCTAACCCAAACAATAACCCCTAACCCCTAACAATATCCCTAACCCAAACCATAACCCCTAACAATAACCATAACCCTAACCATAACCCCTAACCCCTAAAAATAACCCTAACCCAAACCATAACCCCAACCCCTATCAATAACCCTAACCCAAAACCTAACCCAAACCATACCCATAACCCCAACCATAACCATTACCCCTAACCCCTAACCCCTAACAATAACCCTAACCCAAACCATAACCCCAACCCCTAACAATAACCCTAACCTAAACCATAACCCCAACCATAACCATAACCCCAACCCCTAACAATAACCCTAACCTAAACCATAACCCCAACCATAACCATAACCCAAACCATAACCATAACCCAAAACATAACCCCTAACCCCTAACAATAACCCTCAACCAAACCATAACCCCAACCCTTTAACAATAACCCTAACCCAAACCATAACCCCAATCATAACCATAACCCAAACCATAACCCCTAATCCCTTACAATAACCCTAGCCCAAACCATAGCCCCAACCCCTAACAATAACCCTAACCTAAACCATAACCATAACCCAAACCATAACCCCTAACCCCTAACAAGAACCCTAAACCAAACAATAATCCCATCCATAGCCATAACCCCAACCCCTAACAATAACCCTAACCCAAACGATAACCCAAACCATAATCCAAACCATAACCCAAACCATAACCCAAACCATAACCCAAACCATAACCCAAACCATAACCCAAACCATAACCCAAACCATAACCCAAACCATAACCCAAACCATAACCCAAACCATAACCCAAACCATAACCCAAACCATAACCCAAACCATAACCCAAACCATAACCCAAACCATAACCCAAACCATAACCCAAACCATAACCCAAACCATAACCCAAACCATAACCCAAACCATAACCCAAACCATAACCCAAACCATAACCCAAACCATAACCCAAACCATAACCCAAACCATAACCCAAACCCTAACCCAAACCATAACACTAACCCAAACCATAACCCAAACCCAAACCATAACCCTAACCCAAACCATAACCCCAACCATAACCAGATTCCCAACCATAACCATAACCCCAACCAAAACCAGATTCCCAACCATAGCCATAACTCCAACCATATCCCCAACCATAACCATAACCCTAACCGATAACCCCAACCATAACACCAACCATAACCCCAACCATAACCCCAACCATAACCCAAACCCTAACCCCAACCCCTAACAATAACCCTAACCCAAACCATAACCCCTAACCCCTAACAATATCCCTAACCCAAACCATAACCCCTAACAATAACCCTAACCCAAACCATAACCCCAACCCCTAACAATAACCATAACCCAAACCATAACCCCTAACCCCTAAAAATAACCCTAACCCAAACCATAACCCCAACCCCTAACAATAACCCTAACCCAAAACCTAACCCAAACCATACCCATAACCCCAAGCATAACCATAACCCAAACCATAACCCCTAACCCCTAACCCCTAACCCCTAACAATAACCCTAACCCAAACCATAACCCCAACCCCTAACAATAACCCTAACCTAAACCATAACCCCAACCATA